>NC_079212.1:2858916-2893916 GCF_029633865.1 Lampris incognitus | reverse complement strand
TTTGTATAGCCCAATATCACAAATTACAAAGGTGCCTCAGTGGGCTTAACAGCAACACAACATCCTGTCCTTAGACCCTCTCATTGGATAAGGAACAACTCCCTAAAAACCCTTTAACAAGGAGAAACAATAGGAAGAAACCTCAGGGAGAGCAGCAGAGGAGGATCTCTCTCCCAAGACGGACAGCGTGCAATGGATGTTGTGTTCACGCAGTTTACATAACACAACACTGAAAGAGGATAACAGAATTATAATTTAATCATAAAAACATTTATGAAGAACATGATGCACAGGATGCCAAGCAGTGTCCACATGCCATCTGAACAGTCCAGGACCCAAGCCACGCGACCAGCATCATACATTTAATGTTCCCACTGACACACAACCTGCTGCCGGCAACACTAAAACACACAACCTGCTGCTGGCAACACTAAAACACTGTCGTAGGTTAACGGAATAACGGCTGGCAGGACGCCATCTTTTCTGTTTCAATGATAAAAAAAACAGTGGAGAAAAGAGATGAGGGACTGGTGCTGTCAGAGGAGGAGGGGCTGGTGCTGTCAGAGGAGGAGGGACTGGTGCTGTCAGAAGAGGAGGACTGGTGCTGGCAGAGGAGGAGGGACTGGTGCTGTCAGAAGATGAGGGACTGGTGCTGGCAGAGGAGGAGGGACTGGTGCTGTCAGAAGAGGAGGACTGGTGCTGGCAGAGGAGGAGGGACTGGTGCTGTCAGAAGAGGAGGGACTGGTGCTGGCAGAGGAGGAGGGACTGGTGCTGTCAGAAGAGGAGGGACTGGTGCTGTCAGAAGATGAGGGACTGGTGCTGGCAAAGGAGGAGGGACTGGTGCTGTCAGAAGAGGAGGGACTGGTGCTGTCAGAAGATGAGGGACTGGTGCTGGCAAAGGAGGAGGGACTGGTGCTGGCAGAAGATGAGGGACTGGTGCTGGCAGAGGAGGAGGGACTGGTGCTGGCAGAGGAGGAGGGACTGGTGCTGGCAGAGGAGGAGGGACTGGTGCTGTCAGAGGAGGAGGGACTGGTGCTGTCAGAAGAGGAGGGACTGGTGCTGTCAGAAGATGAGGGACTGGTGCTGTCAGAGGAGGAGGGACTTGTGCTGTCAGAGGAGGAGAGACTGGTGCTGGCAGAAGACGAGGGACTGGTGCTGTCAGAGGAGGAGGGACTGGTGCTGTCAGAAGAGGAGGGACTGGTGCTGTCAGAAGATGAGGGACTGGTGCTGGCAGAAGACGAGGGACTGGTGCTGTCAGAAGATGAGGGACGGGTGCTGGCAGAGGAGGAGGGACTGGTGCTGTCAGAAGAGGAGGGACTGGTGCTGTCAGAAGATGAGGGACTGGTGCTGTCAGAGGAGGAGGGACTTGTGCTGTCAGAAGAGGAGGGACTGGTGCTGGCAGAAGACGAGGGACTGGTGCTGTCAGAGGAGGAGGGACTGGTGCTGGCAGAAGACGAGGGACTGGTGCTGTCAGAAGATGAGGGACGGGTGCTGGCAGAGGAGGAGGGACTGGTGCTGTCAGAAGATGAGGGACTGGTGCTGTCAGAAGATGAGGGACTTGTGCTGGCAGAGGAGGAGGGACTGGTGCTGTCAGAATAGGAGGGACTGGTGCTGTCAGAAGAGGAGGGACTGGTGCTATCAGAGGAGGAGGGACCGGTGCTGTCAGAAGAGGAGGGACCGGTGCTGTCAGAAGAGGAGGGACTGGTGCTGTCAGAGGAGGAGGCACTGGTGCTGTCAGAAGAGGAGGGACTGGTGCTGTCAGAAGAGGAGGGACTGGTGCTGGCAGAGGAGGAGGGACTGGTGCTGTCCTGTAAATCACGGCTCGGCTGGTTCAACAGCGCCGCCTCTCGATTTCTCAGTGAAACAATAAAAAACAAACACAACCGGCACTGGACCGAACAAGACCTGCCGAACACAACTTAGTGTGTTTCTGAGCCAGACTCTGTGTGTGTGTGTGTGTGTGTTTGGGGGGGGGGGACCCGGGGAGACTCGGGGGTCCCTTGGGTCCCGTGCCTTTGATTCCAGAATGTGGAGCGGTGGCGCGCGGCCGGTGTTTACATTTCTCCGTAATGATGCTGCGCCCCACGTCTCCACCCCCACCCCTCTGTTTGTCTCTGTCACTGTCTGTCTGTCTCTCGGTGCATGCTGGGAGTCGGTGTGTGAGCGAGTGTTGGTGAGAGCGACCTGTTGTTAGTAAATTCGAGACATTTATCCAAGTTCTAGCAGTTCTGTTTTTTTGTCTTCAGGGCTGATGGTTTCAGACTGAGTGTGTTTCCTGGTCGTGGGCTACATTTCTTAGTCTGTGTGTTTGTTGTAGTTTTTTTCGGTGTGAGAGAGATGGCGTCCTCGGAGGTGCTTTGTCTCTCTATCCGACATGGAGTGCGGTTCAGCCTGATCCACCGGTTCCGATAGAGGCGGTTCCCCTGGCTGTGGGAGACCGTGTGGGACACGCCAACCTGCCCTATGCCTCCAGGATGAACAAAGGCGTGGTTGTTTTCCTGAAAGAGGCGCGTGTTGTGGCTGAGTTAATAGCGAGCGGCGTCTGTCTGAATGGCGTCTCTCTGCAGTATGTCTGTGAATGTTCTCATTCATCCAGGTCGTCATGGTTCTCCAAAGGAGTTGAATCAAGTGCAACTGGACTTGGTATATATCCGTGAAGACGTTTCGCCTCTCATCCAAGAGGCTTCCTCAGTTCGTGCCTTTCTGACTAGACCAAGCTAGTCTGACTGGCTGCTGATGAGACTCTGCAGGTTTCCCCACTCGCTGTGACTTCCTCCCGGGTCACCGTCTCCGCTGTTCCCCCGTTCATTTCCGTTGAGGCGTCGGAGAGGGAGCTGCAGTGCTTCGGGAAGCTGGTGAGCAGTTTTAGGACTGTGGGGTTGGGCTGTACAGACGGTAAAGTGAAACATGTCCAGTCCCTCCGGAGACAGGTGTTCATGTATCTGAATTGTCCGTCACAGACGCTGAAGGTTTCCTTCAGAGCAAAACATGGAGAGGGACGTTACATGGTGTACGTCAGCACAGGCAGCATGAAATGCTTTGAGTGTGGGGATGTGGGGCACAAGCGGAACGTCTGCCCTCACAAGCCGAGCCGGCCGAGGAGCGCACTAACACCGATGCTTCGCCAGATGAGGAGCCAGCGGATGCTGCTGCTCTGCGGGGCGCGGGGGGGGGGCACACCCCCGCACCGACTGAGCCCGAGACAGGGGAGGGATACAGCAGGCAGGCAGATACTCTGGAAGGGGAACAGCGAGTTGATTCGGGCAGTGAGAATGTAATTGACAGCTCGCCTGTCCCGAGTGTCACAACACAACTAAGGAAAGAAGCAGAGGAAACACCGGCAGCAGGAGAAAGCAGCGGGAAAGTGCCAGCAGCTGGACCTGACCATAGTCAAGCTGGTGGCACAAAGGGGAGAAAGGGTGAGTCGTGTGTTATGGAGAGTGCTGCTGGTGAGGATAAGGTGGAGGAAATAGGGTATGACACTGACTCTGACTGTATCTCTGTTACAGACTCACAGTCACACAGCGGAGGTCTGTACTAACTGGAGGAAACTAATGCTTACTTAGATGACACCTTTGAAAAATCTGAGCATATCTGAGTATTTTCCAGATACAGGAAAATGTATTAGCAGTGTGTTAACTTTGTAGAAACTTGGTTTTGATTTGTTAGATATAAAAAAAACAACAACCACATAACAGGTCTCAGAAAGACACTTAAGACTTCTAAAGGAAAAGGTTAAAGGCTAAGTAAGTCTTTTCAGCTGAGAATTGATGGGTTTGATTATATTTTGTTCCATCAGAAGATATGAAATGCTTTGGCTGTGGCAGAGAGGGACATGTGGTCAGAGTTTGTCCAGAGAAACCTGCTGGTGCATGGCAAAAAGCTTCTGACTGGACTACTGGAGAAGGAACACCAGGGCAGACAGACAAAGAGCAAGGAGACAGATCTGAGATAAAGGAAAGGTAGCAGGAGACAGGTGGGGACAACAACAAAGATGGTGGAAAGGGGGAGGAAGAAAGTAAAGGTGTTGGAGAAAAAGAGGCTTTAATCACTCTTAAATCCAAAAAAGCTTTGTTTAGCTGACCCACTAGGCACTAAAGCTCAAGGAGCACTGGTTCGCTAACATTTCCAGAGCATCAACTAAATTGATGCTCCATCCAAGTTTTCTTTGGATTGGAGGAGAAGAAAGGGCAGAGCAGGTACATCCACACCTTCAGCACAGCTGATGGAGAAGAGCTCACAGAATCTCACAATAGCCAAAGAAGGGCAGGGCAGTTCTACTGTGAGCTGTATAAAACAGAGTATGTGGGGAGTGAATGGCTGTTTGAGTGTTTCTGTGAGGGTTTGCCCACAGCTTCCAGAGATGACTATCCCGAGTTGGAGGACCCACTGATTTTGGAGGAGTTGTATGCAGCCCTGCAAGGGAAGGATAGAGTAAAAGCCCCGGGTATTGGCGGTCTTCCAATGGAGTTTTATAAGACCTTCTGGAATGAACTTGGTCGAGACCTTATGGAGGTTTTCAATGAGAGTTTTGAAAATCTGGCGCTGCCTCTGAGCTGCAAGAGAGCAGTCATTGCTCTGCTGTGGAAGAAAGGAGACCTTCAGGACATTAAAAACTGGTTGCCAGTCTCCCTCTTCTGCTGAGATTATAAAATCTTGTCCAAGGCGCTGGCTAACCAGTTGAAACAAGTGATGGATGAAGTAATTCAGCTGGACCAGACTTACTGTGTGCCTGGTAGGGCCATCATAGACAATGTGTCTTTAATCAGGGATGTTTTGGGTGTCTCTAGTTCTTTGGGCACAGACCGTGGGTCTCATCTCATTAGACATTAGATCAAGAAAAAGCATTTGACAGGGTTGAGCACCCTTATTTCTGGAAAGTTTTGGAGCAGTTTAGTCTCAGCCTGCATCTCATTGCTATGATCAAAGTTGTGTACCAAGTCATTCAGAGTGTATTGAAGATAAATGGGGGGCTGAGTGTTGCCTTTGCAGTACACAGAGGTGTTAGATAGGGCTGCTCTCTATCTGGAATGCGCTATGCATTATCTATTGAACCATTGTTACACAAAATGAGGTCCTGTATTGATGGTTTGGTTTTACCAGGTTTTAATACTGCTCATGTTTTATCGGCTTATGCTGATGATGTCATGGTCCTGATTAGAAATCAGTCTGACATTAACATTGTTGATAAAATTGTGTTTGAATTTGGTCTTATCGATAAACTTATTGTGCAGTGATGGATTACACTTTCACTTAGGAAATGTCCATTATGTAACTAATTGAGGACAATTTTAAACAGAATTTACATACACATACATTTTAGAGACTTCTTAATCTCTTAGTTTAGAGGATGCCAATTAAGATGTTAGATAGGTGTGCAGATTCTTTATTGTCCTTCTTGAAGAAATTTGTTGCCACACACATGCAGTTTCACACACACACACACACACACACACACACACACACACACACACACACACACACACACACACACACACACACACACGCAGTGGGTAGCGCAGTTGTCTCACAACAAGAAGGTCCTGGGTTCACTCTGCAGGGTAGTCCAACTTTGGGGGTGGTCCTGGGTCATCCTCTGTGTGGAGTTTGCATGTTCTCCCCATATCTGCGTGGGTTTTCTCCGGGGGCCCCGGTTTCCTCCCACAGTCCAAAGACATGTAGGTCAGGTGGATCGGCCGTACTACATTTTCCCTAGGTGTGTGTGTGTGTACATGTTTAGCTAACCTTATGTGGACCAAATATCCTCATTAGGGTAGAAAACCTGACAGCACCTACCTTGTGTGGACATTTCAGAGGTCCTCACAAGGAAAAGGGTCTATTTTAGGGTTAGAACTTGGTTTTAGGGTTACGGTTAGAATTAGGGTTAGGTTAGGGTTAGGGTTAGGTGTGTAGTTTGCTTTGTTAAGGTTAGGGTTAAGAGCTAAGAAATGAATGTAGTCAATGAGGGGTCCTCATAAGGATAGTGAAACGAGTGTGTGTGTGTGTGGGGGGGGCCCTGTGATGGCCTGGCGGCCTGGCCAGGGTGTCCCCCCACCTGCCGCCCCATGACTGCTGGGATAGGCTCCAGCATCCCCACGACCCTGAGAGCAGGATAAGCGGTTCGGATAATGGATGGATGGATGGATAAACTTAAACTGTTTTCCACTGTTAGCTGGAGTGTGTGCACCTGGCACCACTGTTCATGTTGTTGGAGAGTTTATCCAGCAAGGTAGGGGAGGTTTTCTCCTAGCACGTGTTCATTCTGGGGTTTAAGTACAAACAAACTGGAAAAGAAAAATGTCAGCTGATGAATTTCATCCTGGGACAAGCAGAAATGGCTGTTCATGTCAGCAGAAAGAGGAAGATGGACAACTCAGTGGACACTGATGTAAAGCTGCTGTTTACTAGCATGGTGACTAGCATGGTGAAGGCCAGGATGATGACCCACTCCAGTTCTCACAGAGAAATGAAAGATACCCAGCAGCTCCGTGTTGTCTGGGTCATGGGGATGTGTTGTGTTGTCTGGGTTCATGGGGAGGTGATGTGTAGTCTGGGCTCATGGAGAGGTGTTGTGTAGTCTGGGCTCATGGGGTTGTGTTGTGTAGTCTGGGCTCATGGGGAGGTGTTGTGTAGTCTGGGTTCATGGGGAGGTGTTGTGTAGTCTGGGCTCATGGAGAGGTGTTGTGTAGTCTGGGCTCATGGGGAGGTGTTGTGTAGTCTGGGTTCATGGGGAGGTGTTGTGTATTCTGGGCTCATGGGGAGGTGTTGTGTAGTCTGGGCTCATGGGGAGGTGTTGTGTAGTCTGGGCTCATGGGGAGGTGTTGTGTAGTCTGGGTTCATGGGGAGGTGTTGTGTAGTCTGGGTTCATGGGGAGGTGTTGTGTAGTCTGGGCTCATGGGGAGGTGTTGTGTAGTCTGGGCTCATGGGGAGGTGTTGTGTAGTCTGGGTTCATGGGGAGGTGTGTAGTCTGGGCTCATGGGGAGGTGTTGTGTAGTCTGGGTTCATGGGGAGGTGTTGTGTAGTCTGGGCTCATGGGGAGGTGTTGTGTAGTCTGGGTTCATGGGGAGGTGTTGTGTAGTCTGGGTTCATGGGGTTGTGTTGTGTAGTCTGGGTTCATGGGGTTGTGTTGTGTAGTCTGGGCTCATGGGGAGGTGTTGTGTAGTCTGGGCTCATGGGGAGGTGTTGTGTAGTCTGGGCTCATGGGGAGGTGTTGTGTAGTCTGGGTTCATGGGGAGGTGTTGTGTAGTCTGGGTTCATGGGGAGGTGTTGTGTAGTCTGGGCTCATGGGGAGGTGATGTGTAGTCTGGGCTCATGGGGATGTGTTGTGTAGTCTGGGTCATGGGGAGGTGTTGTGTAGTCTGGGCTCATGGGGAGGTGATGTGTAGTCTGGGCTCATGGGGAGGTGTTGTGTAGTCTGGGTCATGGGGAGGTGTTGTGTAGTCTGGGCTCATGGGGATGTGTTGTGTAGTCTGGGCTCATGGGGAGGTGTTGTGTAGTCTGGGTTCATGGGGATGTGTTGTGTAGTCTGGGCTCATGGGGAGGTGTTGTGTAGTCTGGGTTCATGGGGATGTGTTGTGTAGTCTGGGCTCATGGGAAGGTGACGTGTAGTCTGGGCTCATGGGGAGGTGATGTGTAGTCTGGGCTCATGGGGAGTTGTTGTGTAGTCTGGGCTCATGGGGAGGTGTTGTGTAGTCTGGGCTCATGGGGAGGTGTTGTGTAGTCTGGGCTCATGGGGAGGTGTTGTGTAGTCTGGGTTCATGGGGAGGTGTTGTGTAGTCTGGGCTCATGGGGAGGTGTTGTGTAGTCTGGGCTCATGGGGAGGTGTTGTGTAGTCTGGGCTCATGGGGAGGTGTTGTGTAGTCTGGGCTCATGGGGAGGTGATGTGTAGTCTGGGCTCATGGGGTTGTGTTGTGCAGTCTGGGCTCATGGGGAGGTGTTGTGTAGTCTGGGCTCATGGGGAGGTGTTGTGTAGTCTGGGTTCATGGGGAGGTGATGTGTAGTCTGGGCTCATGGGGTTGTGTTGTGCAGTCTGGGCTCATGGGGAGGTGATGTGTAGTCTGGGCTCATGGGGAGGTGTTGTGTAGTCTGGGTTCATGGGGAGGTGTTGTGTAGTCTGGGCTCATGGAGAGGTGTTGTGTAGTCTGGGCTCATGGGGAGGTGTTGTGTTGTCTTGGCTCATGGGGAGGTGATGTGTAGTCTGGGCTCATGGGGAGGTGTTGTGTAGTCTGGGCTCATGGGGAGGTGTTGTGTAGTCTGGGCTCATGGGGAGGTGTTGTGTAGTCTGGGCTCATGGGGAGGTGTTGTGTAGTCTGGGCTCATGGGGAGGTGTTGTGTAGTCTGGGCTCATGGGGTTGTGTTGTGCAGTCTGGGCTCATGGGGAGGTGTTGTGTAGTCTGGGCTCATGGGGAGGTGATGTGTAGTCTGGGCTCATGGGGAGGTGTTGTGTAGTCTGGGTTCATGGGGTTGTGTTGTGTAGTCTGGGCTCATGGGGTTGTGTTGTGTAGTCTGGGCTCATGGGGAGGTGTTGTGTTGTCTGGGCTCATGGGGAGGTGTTGTGTAGTCTGGGCTCATGGGGAGGTGTTGTGTAGTCTGGGCTCATGGGGTTGTGTTGTGTAGTCTGGGCTCATGGGGAGGTGTTGTGTAGTCTGGGCTCATGGGGAGGTGTTGTGTAGTCTGGGTCATGGGGAGGTGTTGTGTAGTCTGGGCTCATGGGGAGGTGATGTGTAGTCTGGGTTCATGGGGTTGTGTTGTGCAGTCTGGGCTCATGGGGAGGTGTTGTGTAGTCTGGGCTCATGGGGTTGTGTTGTGTAGTCTGGGCTCATGGGGAGGTGTTGTGTAGTCTGGGCTCATGGGGAGGTGTTGTGTTGTCTGGGCTCATGGGGAGGTGTTGTGTAGTCTGGGCTCATGGGGATGTGTTGTGTAGTCTGGGCTCATGGGGAGGTGATGTGTAGTCTGGGCTCATGGGGAGGTGTTGTGTAGTCTGGGCTCATGGGGTTGTGTTGTGTAGTCTGGGCTCATGGGGAGGTGTTGTGTAGTCTGGGCTCATGGGGTTGTGTTGTGTAGTCTGGGCTCATGGGGAGGTGTTGTGTTGTCTGGGCTCATGGGGATGTGTTGTGTAGTCTGGGCTCATGGGGATGTGTTGTGTAGTCTGGGCTCATGGGGAGGTGTTGTGTAGTCTGGGCTCATGGGGAGGTGTTGTGTAGTCTGGGCTCATGGGGAGGTGTTGTGTAGTCTGGGCTCATGGGGAGGTGTTGTGTAGTCTGGGCTCATGGGGAGGTGTTGTGTAGTCTGGGCTCATGGGGAGGTGTTGTGTAGTCTGGGCTCATGGGGAGGTGTTGTGTAGTCTGGGTTCATGGGGTTGTGTTGTGTAGTCTGGGCTCATGGGGTTGTGTTGTGTAGTCTGGGCTCATGGGGAGGTGTTGTGTTGTCTGGGCTCATGGGGAGGTGTTGTGTAGTCTGGGCTCATGGGGAGGTGTTGTGTAGTCTGGGCTCATGGGGTTGTGTTGTGTAGTCTGGGCTCATGGGGAGGTGTTGTGTAGTCTGGGCTCATGGGGAGGTGTTGTGTAGTCTGGGTCATGGGGAGGTGTTGTGTAGTCTGGGCTCATGGGGAGGTGATGTGTAGTCTGGGTTCATGGGGTTGTGTTGTGCAGTCTGGGCTCATGGGGAGGTGTTGTGTAGTCTGGGCTCATGGGGTTGTGTTGTGTAGTCTGGGCTCATGGGGAGGTGTTGTGTAGTCTGGGCTCATGGGGAGGTGTTGTGTTGTCTGGGCTCATGGGGAGGTGTTGTGTAGTCTGGGCTCATGGGGATGTGTTGTGTAGTCTGGGCTCATGGGGAGGTGATGTGTAGTCTGGGCTCATGGGGAGGTGTTGTGTAGTCTGGGCTCATGGGGTTGTGTTGTGTAGTCTGGGCTCATGGGGAGGTGTTGTGTAGTCTGGGCTCATGGGGAGGTGTTGTGTAGTCTGGGCTCATGGGGAGGTGTTGTGTAGTCTGGGTTCATGGGGAGGTGTTGTGTAGTCTGGGCTCATGGGGAGGTGTTGTGTAGTCTGGGCTCATGGGGAGGTGTTGTGTAGTCTGGGCTCATGGGGAGGTGTTGTGTAGTCTGGGCTCATGGGGAGGTGTTGTGTAGTCTGGGCTCATGGGGAGGTGTTGTGTATTCTGGGCTCATGGGGAGGTGTTGTGTAGTCTGGGTTCATGGGGAGGTGTTGTGTAGTCTGGGCTCATGGGGAGGTGTTGTGTAGTCTGGGCTCATGGGGAGGTGTTGTGTAGTCTGGATTCATGGGGAGGTGTTGTGTAGTCTGGGTTCATGGGGAGGTGTTGTGTAGTCTGGGCTCATGGAGAGGTGTTGTGTAGTCTGGGCTCATGGGGAGGTGTTGTGTAGTCTGGGCTCATGGGGTTGTGTTGTGTAGTCTGGGCTCATGGGGAGGTGTTGTGTTGTCTGGGCTCATGGGGATGTGTTGTGTAGTCTGGGCTCATGGGGAGGTGTTGTGTAGTCTGGGCTCATGGGGAGGTGTTGTGTAGTCTGGGCTCATGGGGAGGTGTTGTGTAGTCTGGGCTCATGGGGAGGTGTTGTGTAGTCTGGGCTCATGGGGTTGTGTTGTGCTCAGTAAAACACAACCAACTTGTTTTTTTCTGGGGAATTGAGGTGATTTATAAGTATCTATTTATTTGCTTGAGTTTTAAATATTGCCGTATTTAAAAAAAATAAAAGTTACTTCTAAAAAACACATCAATACAGCTAGAATGACCGTGTGTGTGTGTGTGTGTGTGTGTGTGTGTGTGTGTGTGTGTGTGTGTGTGTCTCTCTCTCTCTCAGTGTGGAGTCAGGTATTGTTGCAGATATCGAGGTTGACTCTCTCCTGCCGACAGAAACCGACTCCTTCTACCAGATAAAGAGCCAGCCCATCACCATTAGGTAACACACACACACACACACACACACACACACACACACACACACACACACACACACACACACACACACACACACCAGTTTTGTTTTCCTGATGACAGCCAGAGTTGACTGGTCTGGTGGTCTGTGGTGGTCTCCATTCCTCCATCACTTTTTGTTGAGTTCAAATCCCAGAAAGTTGAATCAGTTCCCTCAGCTGGGTTACTGAGCACCCACACGTTGACTTCATATGTTTTTTCTGATGTGATGCTCCTTCTACACCCTGGTGCATCCACCTACCCCAAACCTCTGAGGAGAAGTATGGATATAGAGCTTGTCCCTTTATCCCCGCTGATACTGACTCCATGTATCAATCCCCAGTGCTTATCAATCCCCAGTGTTTATCAATCCCCAGTGTTTATCAATCTCCAGTGTTTATCAATCCCCAGTGTTTATCAACCCCCAGTGTTTATCAATCCCCAGTGTTTATCAATTCCCAGTGTTTATTAATCCCCAGTGTTTATCAACCCCCAGTGCTTATCAACCCCCAGTGCTTATCAATCCCCAGTGTTTATCAATCCCCAGTGTTTATCAACCCCCAGTGTTTATCAACCCCCAGTGTTTATCAATCCCCAGTGTTTATCAATCCCCAGTGTTTATCAACCCCCAGTGTTTATCAATCCCCAGTGCTTATCAATCCCCAGTGTTTATCAATCCCCAGTGCTTATCAATCCCCAGTGTTTATCAATCCCCAGTGTTTATCAATCCCCAGTGTTTATCAATCCCCAGTGCTTATCAATCCCCAGTGTTTATCAATCCCCAGTGCTTATCAATCCCCAGTGTTTATTAATCCCCAGTGCTTATCAATCCCCAGTGCTTATCAATCCCCAGTGTTTATCAATCCCCAGTGTTTATCAACCCCCAGTGCTTATCAATCCCCAGTGCTTATCAATCCCCAGTGTTTATCAACCCCCAGTGTTTATCAATCCCCAGTGTTTATCAATCCCCAGTGCTTATCAATCCCCAGTGTTTATCAATCCCCAGTGTTTATCAATCCCCAGTGCTTATCAATCCCCAGTGCTTATTAATCCCCAGTGTTTATCAATCCCCAGTGTTTATTAATCCCCAGTGTTTATCAATCCCCAGTGCTTATCAATCCCCAGTGCTTATTAATCCCCAGTGTTTATCAATCCCCAGTGTTTATCAATCCCCAGTGCTTATTAATCCCCAGTGCTTATCAATCCCCAGTGTTTATCAATCCCCAGTGCTTATCAATCCCCAGTGTTTATCAACCCCCAGTGTTTATCAATCCCCAGTGTTTATCAACCCCCAGTGCTTATGTGATCCCCAGTGCTTATGTGATCCCTCACTTTTATTGAACAATGCAGACTTAGAACTTTAGTTTGGGGTTAGTGAGCAAAGAATCAGACAGAATCAAGTTTTCCCTCACTTTTACAGAAATACAGGAATCAACGTACACAAAACACAGTGGATCAAGCCATTTTAGTTTTATTTATGACATGTTATTTGTGATTTTTTTAAATTGTATTTTATGTATTGGGTAAAATATCCAATTCTGATTTCATTGTAGTCTGTTATCAGCCCAAAATCTGATAGCAGTACTGGAAAATAAAATACCAGTACTGCTATTAAAAACAGGTACAACTATCTCCGTCTTCATGTAGGTTTGGAGCCTCAGCAGAAGGCGTGTTTGTTTTCTAGTTACCAACACAGTGTCTCTGACCTCTGACCCGGCCTGATAAAGAGTTTTACATAAAACAAGGACACAGACTCAGCCATGAGAAGCTCGTGTTAGTTTAAAGGTAGAACGAGCACGATCTTCCTCGGCATCACTGTACAGACTCGCAGAACAATAATCATGTCCGTCATCACTGACGAGCCACTAGGTGTGTGTGGTGGCTCATCAGTCACTGCGTCTACATGCACAGTGAAGTGTTGCTATGGTTACAGCTCCATTAGGCCCTGTAACTGGACTTCTGTCGTTGTCCCAGTACACAAGAACCGGGGGGGATTCGATCTATTGACGGAAGTATGTCCGACCCCGATACGGCAGGTGGCGATATGCCCCCTTTCAGCTGGTTGCTATTGGACCGTGGGAACTATGGATCAGGCGCAGAACTCCTAGGCCAGTTCGGGGCAGATTGAAGCGTATACATGCCAGAGTAAATCCATCCCCAACCACATTATCTAGGTGTGTTGGTCCCACTTCCAGAAATTTGATTTAGTACGATTTCAGTCGGACTAACACGTTTACATGTATTTTAAAAGTCCAGTTTTAGTTGGACTAACACAATAAATCCACCTTTTCTAACACCATGTAAACGTAGTCAGTGTGTGTATCTGCGGAGACCCTGTCCTCTGCCGGGTTTCTTATGATTCTGATTTTGCTTTGTACGGGACGTTCCGGGGCGTTAACCTTTGGGCAGCAGGAGTCTATAAAAACGTAGCGACCAGGTGCCAGATCCAGATCCAGATCCAGATCATAAGCACGCATCCAAGAGGAAGCTACCACAATGGCGGACACAGTGCCAGAAAGACGCAAATATAGCGAGGTGAAACGCCAAAGCTGGCTCCCAACGAGATGTACTCTGGGGCTGGCGAGCACTGAAGGAGAGGATGGGGATGAAGAGCGATGGGGAGTTGGCCTGTACACTGCGGTCAGGGGGCGTGTCCTTCTGTTGACGTTGAGCTTGGGGGAGGGGCCAACTTGAATGTTGTGTTTACACACCTCAGTGGATAAATCCTCCTCATTCTACCTTGAAACTGCTGATTTAATCATCTCATTCAAACTGACGTAAGCTGTTGAGAGGAAGAGCAACAGCGATGAACAAGTCCTCTAGATGGACTCACAACTTTACTGTAACCCAGTCAGTTATATCTGGTAACCCCTCTCTCTCTCTCTCTCTCTCTCTCTCTCCTCCTCCAGTCCACCTGTCACAGATTCCTCCTCCTCCTCTTCTTCCTCACTGCCATCAACTATGTCTTCCAGGTAAGAGACAGTCAAACACAAAGACAGACCCCCCCCCTCACTCTCTCTCTCTCTATATATATATATATATAGCGAGAGAGAGAGAGAGATAGTGTAATCTGATGCATACGGAGATTTGTTCGCTGAGTTTGATGTGTGGATTTGTTGATCACTTCAGATTATTGTCAGTGGATTATCTGTGTTATATCCTGCTTGTTTACATGCTCGAAATAAATCATCATTCATTCATATTCGTTAAACAAAATGTAAGCGTCTTGTGGAAGTGATCAGTAGCAGGCAGAACTTTAGAGCTGCCAAGTGCTGAAATATCGATTGGAATTAAACACCTCAGTGGACAACAAAGATTTGCTTCCTGAACACTTTTGGGTGTATTTTATGGATTTTGGGCTGCTGATCACAGAAATCACATTAAAATGCTCCTATCACATGCAATTTTATAGATATAATGTATTTTTGTGATTTTGTGATTTTAAGTCTACTAGTATATTCTCCTCAAAGCAAGCTGTTTTGGTCAGTCCAAGCTTGCCTGGGCAGCACTCAGGGAAGGTGCTGTGCATATGTTGTCTTAGGCAGCCTGGGCATGCTGAGTCAGGTTAGATGTTGTCTTAGGTAGTCTGGGCATGCTGAGTCAGGTTAGATGTTGTCTTAGGTAGTCTGGGCGTGCTGAGTCAGGTTAGATGTTGTCTTAGGCAGCCTGGGCATGCTGAGTCAGGTTAGATGTTGTCTTAGGCAGCCTGGGCATGTTGAGTCAGGTTAGATGTTGTCCTGGGCAGCCTGGGCATGTTGAGTCAGGTTAGATGTTGTCTTAGGTAACCTGGGCATGCTGAGTCAGGTTAGATGTTGTCTTAGGTAACCTGGGCATGCTGAGTCAGGTTAGATGTTGTCTTAGGTAGTCTGGGCATGCTGAGTCAGGTTAGATGTTGTCTTAGGTAGTCTGGGCATGCTGAGTCAGGTTAGATGTTGTCTTATGCAGCCTGGGCATGCTGAGTCAGGTTAGATGTTGTCCTGGGCAGCCTGGGCATGTTGAGTCAGGTTAGATGTTGTCCTGGGCAGCCTGGGCATGTTGAGTCAGGTTAGATGTTGTCTTAGGTAGTCTGGGCATGCTGAGTCAGGTTAGATGTTGTCTTAGGTAGTCTGGGCATGCTGAGTCAGGTTAGATGTTGTCTTAGGTAGTCTGGGCATGCTGAGTCAGGTTAGATGTTGTCTTAGGCAGCCTGGGCATGCTGAGTCAGGCTAGATGTTGTCTTAGGCAGCCTGGGCATGCTGAGTCAGGTTAGATGTTGTCTTAGGCAGCCTGGGCATGCTGAGTCAGGTTAGATGTTGTCTTATGCAGCCTGGGCATGCTGAGTCAGGTTAGATGTTGTCTTAGGCAGCCTGGGCATGCTGAGTCAGGTTAGATGTTGTCTTAGGTAACCTGGGCATGTTGAGTCAGGTTCGATGTTGTCCTGGGCAGCCTGGGCATGCTGAGTCAGGTTAGATGTTGTCTTATGCAGCCTGGGCATGTTGAGTCAGGTTAGATGTTGTCTTAGGCAGCCTGGGCATGCTGAGTCAGGTTAGATGTTGTCTTAGGCAGCCTGGGCATGCTGAGTCAGGTTAGATGTTGTCTTAGGTAGTCTGGGCATGCTGAGTCAGGTTAGATGTTGTCCTGGGCAGCCTGGGCATGCTGAGTCAGGTTAGATGTTGTCTTATGCAGCCTGGGCATGTTGAGTCAGGTTAGATGTTGTCTTATGCAGCCTGGGCATGTTGAGTCAGGTTAGATGTTGTCTTAGGCAGCCTGGGCATGCTGAGTCAGGTTAGATGTTGTCTTAGGCAGCCTGGGCATGTTGAGTCAGGTTAGATGTTGTCTTAGGCAGCCTGGGCATGCTGAGTCAGGTTAGATGTTGTCTTAGGTAGTCTGGGCGTGCTGAGTCAGGTTAGATGTTGTCTTAGGTAGTCTGGGCATGCTGAGTCAGGTTAGATGTTGTCTTAGGCAGCCTGGGCATGCTGAGTCAGGTTAGATGTTGTCTTATGCAGCCTGGGCATGCTGAGTCAGGTTAGATGTTGTCTTATGCAGCCTGGGCATGTTGAGTCAGGTTAGATGTTGTCTTAGGTAGTCTGGGCATGCTGAGGCGGGTTAGATGTTGTCTTAGGCAGCCTGGGCATGCTGAGTCAGGTTAGATGTTGTCTTAGGCAGCCTGGGCATGCTGAGTCAGGTTAGATGTTGTCTTAGGCAGCCTGGGCATGCTGAGTCAGGTTAGATGTTGTCTTAGGCAGCCTGGGCATGCTGAGTCAGGTTAGATGTTGTCTTATGCAGCCTGGGCATGTTGAGTCAGGTTAGATGTTGTCTTAGGCAGTCTGGGCATGCTGAGTCAGGCTAGATGTTGTCTTAGGCAGCCTGGGCATGTTGAGTCAGGTTAGATGTTGTCCTGGGCAGCCTGGGCATGCTGAGTCAGGTTAGATGTTGTCTTAGGTAGTCTGGGCATGCTGAGTCAGGTTAGATGTTGTCTTAGGCAGCCTGGGCATGCTGAGTCAGGTTAGATGTTGTCTTAGGCAGCCTGGGCATGCTGAGTCAGGCTAGATGTTGTCTTAGGCAGCCTGGGCATGCTGAGTCAGGTTAGATGGTGTCTTAGGCAGCCTGGGCATGCTGAGTCAGGTTAGATGTTGTCTTAGGCAGCCTGGGCATGTTGAGTCAGGTTAGATGTTGTCTTAGGTAACCTGGGCATGTTGAGTCAGGTTAGATGTTGTCTTAGGCAGCCTGGGCATGCTGAGTCAGGTTAGATGTTGTCTTAGGCAGCCTGGGCATGTTGAGTCAGGTTAGATGTTGTCTTAGGCAGCCTGGGCATGCTGAGTCAGGTTAGATGTTGTCTTAGGTAGTCTGGGCGTGCTGAGTCAGGTTAGATGTTGTCTTAGGTAGTCTGGGCATGCTGAGTCAGGTTAGATGTTGTCTTAGGCAGCCTGGGCATGCTGAGTCAGGTTAGATGTTGTCTTATGCAGCCTGGGCATGCTGAGTCAGGTTAGATGTTGTCTTAGGCAGCCTGGGCATGCTGAGTCAGGTTAGATGTTGTCTTAGGTAACCTGGGCATGCTGAGTCAGGTTAGATGTTGTCTTAGGTAGTCTGGGCATGTTGAGTCAGGTTAGATGTTGTCTTAGGTAACCTGGGCATGTTGAGTCAGGTTAGATGTTGTCTTAGGCAGCCTGGGCATGCTGAGTCAGGTTAGATGTTGTCTTAGGCAGCCTGGGCATGTTGAGTCAGGTTAGATGGTGTCTTAGGCAGCCTGGGCATGCTGAGTCAGGTTAGATGTTGTCTTAGGCAGCCTGGGCATGTTGAGTCAGGTTAGATGTTGTCTTAGGTAACCTGGGCATGTTGAGTCAGGTTAGATGTTGTCTTAGGCAGCCTGGGCATGCTGAGTCAGGTTAGATGTTGTCTTAGGCAGCCTGGGCATGTTGAGTCAGGTTAGATGTTGTCTTAGGCAGCCTGGGCATGCTGAGTCAGGTTAGATGTTGTCTTAGGTAGTCTGGGCGTGCTGAGTCAGGTTAGATGTTGTCTTAGGTAGTCTGGGCATGCTGAGTCAGGTTCGATGTTGTCCTGGGCAGCCTGGGCATGCTGAGTCAGGTTAGATGTTGTCTTATGCAGCCTGGGCATGTTGAGTCAGGTTAGATGTTGTCTTAGGCAGCCTGGGCATGCTGAGTCAGGTTAGATGTTGTCTTAGGCAGCCTGGGCATGCTGAGTCAGGTTAGATGTTGTCTTAGGTAGTCTGGGCATGCTGAGTCAGGTTAGATGTTGTCCTGGGCAGCCTGGGCATGCTGAGTCAGGTTAGATGTTGTCTTATGCAGCCTGGGCATGTTGAGTCAGGTTAGATGTTGTCTTAGGCAGCCTGGGCATGTTGAGTCAGGTTAGATGTTGTCTTAGGCAGCCTGGGCATGCTGAGTCAGGTTAGATGTTGTCTTAGGTAGTCTGGGCGTGCTGAGTCAGGTTAGATGTTGTCTTAGGTAGTCTGGGCATGCTGAGTCAGGTTAGATGTTGTCTTAGGCAGCCTGGGCATGCTGAGTCAGGTTAGATGTTGTCTTATGCAGCCTGGGCATGCTGAGTCAGGTTAGATGTTGTCTTAGGCAGCCTGGGCATGTTGAGTCAGGTTAGATGTTGTCCTGGGCAGCCTGGGCATGCTGAGTCAGGTTAGATGTTGTCTTAGGTAGTCTGGGCATGCTGAGGCGGGTTAGATGTTGTCTTAGGCAGCCTGGGCATGCTGAGTCAGGTTAGATGTTGTCTTAGGCAGCCTGGGCATGCTGAGTCAGGTTAGATGTTGTCTTAGGCAGCCTGGGCATGCTGAGTCAGGTTAGATGTTGTCTTAGGCAGCCTGGGCATGCTGAGTCAGGTTAGATGTTGTCTTATGCAGCCTGGGCATGTTGAGTCAGGTTAGATGTTGTCTTAGGCAGTCTGGGCATGCTGAGTCAGGCTAGATGTTGTCTTAGGCAGCCTGGGCATGTTGAGTCAGGTTAGATGTTGTCCTGGGCAGCCTGGGCATGCTGAGTCAGGTTAGATGTTGTCTTAGGTAGTCTGGGCATGCTGAGTCAGGTTAGATGTTGTCTTAGGCAGCCTGGGCATGCTGAGTCAGGTTAGATGTTGTCTTAGGCAGCCTGGGCATGCTGAGTCAGGCTAGATGTTGTCTTAGGCAGCCTGGGCATGCTGAGTCAGGTTAGATGGTGTCTTAGGCAGCCTGGGCATGCTGAGTCAGGTTAGATGTTGTCTTAGGCAGCCTGGGCATGTTGAGTCAGGTTAGATGTTGTCTTAGGTAACCTGGGCATGTTGAGTCAGGTTAGATGTTGTCTTAGGCAGCCTGGGCATGCTGAGTCAGGTTAGATGTTGTCTTAGGCAGCCTGGGCATGTTGAGTCAGGTTAGATGTTGTCTTAGGCAGCCTGGGCATGCTGAGTCAGGTTAGATGTTGTCTTAGGTAGTCTGGGCGTGCTGAGTCAGGTTAGATGTTGTCTTAGGTAGTCTGGGCATGCTGAGTCAGGTTAGATGTTGTCTTAGGCAGCCTGGGCATGCTGAGTCAGGTTAGATGTTGTCTTATGCAGCCTGGGCATGCTGAGTCAGGTTAGATGTTGTCTTAGGCAGCCTGGGCATGCTGAGTCAGGTTAGATGTTGTCTTATGCAGCCTGGGCATGCTGAGTCAGGTTAGATGTTGTCTTAGGCAGTCTGGGCATGCTGAGTCAGGTTAGATGTTGTCTTAGGTAACCTGGGCATGTTGAGTCAGGTTCGATGTTGTCCTGGGCAGCCTGGGCATGCTGAGTCAGGTTAGATGTTGTCTTAGGTAGTCTGGGCATGCTGAGTCAGGTTAGATGTTGTCTTAGGCAGCCTGGGCATGTTGAGTCAGGTTAGATGTTGTCTTAGGTAGTCTGGGCGTGCTGAGTCAGGCTAGATGTTGTCTTAGGCAGCCTGGGCATGCTGAGTCAGGTTAGATGTTGTCTTAGGTAGCCTGGGCATGCTGAGTCAGGTTAGATGTTGTCGTATGCAGCCTGGGCATGCTGAGTCAGGTTAGATGTTGTCTTAGGCAGCCAGGGCATGCTGAGTCAGGTTAGATGTTGTCTTAGGTAACCTGGGCATGTTGAGTCAGGTTCGATGTTGTCCTGGGCAGCCTGGGCATGCTGAGTCAGGTTAGATGTTGTCTTAGGTAGTCTGGGCATGCTGAGTCAGGTTAGATGTTGTCTTATGCAGCCTGGGCATGTTGAGTCAGGTTAGATGTTGTCTTAGGCAGCCTGGGCATGCTGAGTCAGGTTAGATGTTGTCTTAGGCAGCCTGGGCATGCTGAGTCAGGTTAGATGTTGTCTTAGGTAGTCTGGGCATGCTGAGTCAGGTTAGATGTTGTCCTGGGCAGCCTGGGCATGCTGAGTCAGGTTAGATGTTGTCTTATGCAGCCTGGGCATGTTGAGTCAGGTTAGATGTTGTCTTATGCAGCCTGGGCATGTTGAGTCAGGTTAGATGTTGTCTTAGGCAGCCTGGGCATGCTGAGTCAGGTTAGATGTTGTCTTAGGCAGCCTGGGCATGTTGAGTCAGGTTAGATGTTGTCTTAGGCAGCCTGGGCATGCTGAGTCAGGTTAGATGTTGTCTTAGGTAGTCTGGGCGTGCTGAGTCAGGTTAGATGTTGTCTTAGGTAGTCTGGGCATGCTGAGTCAGGTTAGATGTTGTCTTAGGCAGCCTGGGCATGCTGAGTCAGGTTAGATGTTGTCTTATGCAGCCTGGGCATGCTGAGTCAGGTTAGATGTTGTCTTAGGCAGCCTGGGCATGTTGAGTCAGGTTAGATGTTGTCCTGGGCAGCCTGGGCATGCTGAGTCAGGTTAGATGTTGTCTTAGGTAGTCTGGGCATGCTGAGGCGGGTTAGATGTTGTCTTAGGCAGCCTGGGCATGCTGAGTCAGGTTAGATGTTGTCTTAGGCAGCCTGGGCATGCTGAGTCAGGTTAGATGTTGTCTTATGCAGCCTGGGCATGTTGAGTCAGGTTAGATGTTGTCTTAGGCAGTCTGGGCATGCTGAGTCAGGCTAGATGTTGTCTTAGGCAGCCTGGGCATGTTGAGTCAGGTTAGATGTTGTCCTGGGCAGCCTGGGCATGCTGAGTCAGGTTAGATGTTGTCTTAGGTAGTCTGGGCATGCTGAGTCAGGTTAGATGTTGTCTTAGGCAGCCTGGGCATGCTGAGTCAGGTTAGATGTTGTCTTAGGCAACCTGGGCATTCTGAGTCAGGTTAGATGTTGTCTTAGGCAACCTGGGCATGCTGAGTCAGGCTAGATGTTGTCTTAGGCAGCCTGGGCATGCTGAGTCAGGTTAGATGGTGTCTTAGGCAGCCTGGGCATGCTGAGTCAGGTTAGATGTTGTCTTAGGCAGCCTGGGCATGTTGAGTCAGGTTAGATGTTGTCTTAGGTAACCTGGGCATGTTGAGTCAGGTTAGATGTTGTCTTAGGCAGCCTGGGCATGCTGAGTCAGGTTAGATGTTGTCTTAGGCAGCCTGGGCATGTTGAGTCAGGTTAGATGTTGTCTTAGGCAGCCTGGGCATGCTGAGTCAGGTTAGATGTTGTCTTAGGTAGTCTGGGCGTGCTGAGTCAGGTTAGATGTTGTCTTAGGTAGTCTGGGCATGCTGAGTCAGGTTAGATGTTGTCTTAGGCAGCCTGGGCATGCTGAGTCAGGTTAGATGTTGTCTTAGGTAGTCTGGGCATGCTGAGTCAGGTTAGATGTTGTCTTAGGCAGCCTGGGCATGCTGAGTCAGGTTAGATGTTGTCTTATGCAGCCTGGGCATGCTGAGTCAGGTTAGATGTTGTCTTAGGCAGCCTGGGCATGTTGAGTCAGGTTAGATGTTGTCCTGGGCAGCCTGGGCATGCTGAGTCAGGTTAGATGTTGTCTTAGGTAGTCTGGGCATGCTGAGGCGGGTTAGATGTTGTCTTAGGCAGCCTGGGCATGCTGAGTCAGGTTAGATGTTGTCTTAGGCAGCCTGGGCATGCTGAGTCAGGTTAGATGTTGTCTTATGCAGCCTGGGCATGCTGAGTCAGGCTAGATGTTGTCTTAGGCAGCCTGGGCATGCTGAGTCAGGTTAGATGTTGTCCTGGGCAGCCTGGGCATGCTGAGTCAGGTTAGATGTTGTCTTAGGTAGTCTGGGCATGCTGAGTCAGGTTAGATGTTGTCTTAGGCAGCCTGGGCATGCTGAGTCAGGCTAGATGTTGTCTTAGGCAGCCTGGGCATGCTGAGTCAGGCTAGATGTTGTCTTAGGCAGCCTGGGCATGCTGAGTCAGGTTAGATGTTGTCTTAGGTAGTCTGGGCATGCTGAGTCAGGCTAGATGTTGTCTTAGGCAGCCTGGGCATGCTGAGTCAGGCTAGATGTTGTCTTAGGCAGCCTGGGCATGCTGAGTCAGGTTAGATGTTGTCTTAGGTAACCTGGGCATGCTGAGTCAGGTTAGATGTTGTCTTAGGCAACCTGGGCATGCTGAGTCAGGTTAGATGTTGTCTTAGGTAGTCTGGGCATGCTGAGTCAGGTTAGATGTTGTCTTAGGTAGTCTGGGCATGCTGAGTCAGGTTAAATGTTGTCTTAGGCAGCCTGGGCATGCTGAGTCAGGTTAGATGTTGTCTTAGGCAGCCTGGGCATGCTGAGTCAGGTTAGATGTTGTCTTAGGTAGTCTGGGCATGTTGAGTCAGGTTAGATGTTGTCTTAGGCAACCTGGGCATTCTGAGTCAGGTTAGATGTTGTCTTAGGCAGCCTGGGCATGCTGAGTCAGGTTAGATGTTGTCTTAGGCAGCCTGGGCATGCTGAGTCAGGTTAGATGTTGTCTTAGGCAGCCTGGGCATGCTGAGTCAGGTTAGATGTTGTCTTAGGCAGCCTGGGCATGTTGAGTCAGGTTAGATGTTGTCTTAGGCAACCTGGGCATGTTGAGTCAGGTTAGATGTTGTCTTAGGTAGTCTGGGCATGCTGAGTCAGGCTAGATGTATAGTCAGTATACTTAACAATAGCATTTATTGGGGGCGTCCGGGTGGCGTGGTGGTCTATTCCATTGCCTACCAACACAGGGATCGCCAGTTCGAGTCCCTGTGTTACCTCCAGCGACCCCTAACGGGAGCAGCCAAAAGTAGTAGTAGTTGTCTCACCAATAACAATGGAGGCAAGTGATGAAGCTATTTCAAGCTGAACACTAACAAGTCACCTGGTGCCCATGGGTTTCCTCCAGAATGGTCCAAATCCATGAGAGGGCACCTGCTCCCTTTACTGGAGACCTGTTTTAATTACATTTTAAAAGAATCCCCCCCCCCCATGGAGGCAGGCTTTCATATCAGTTATCCCCAAAGGAAAGGACAGGTTGGATTGTAAAGGATACAGACCTGTCAGTGTCCTAAACACCGATCATAAACTGTACGCCCTCCCATCTTTAAGGGATTACTACTTGGCAGCTCGGCTGAGACCCCTTGTATACTGGTGTAACCCATCTTATGTGGCCAGATGGAAGACTATGGAGTCATCCTCAACTGACACACCAGTACAGTCAATGCTTGGCTGTGTTGGCAAAGAGAAAGAAATATTACAGACAGCGGGTCAGTGGGTGATTTTTTCATTGAAGGTATGGGGGGAAGTGGTTAAAGGTTTGCAACTCGAGAGAGAAGCTGACCTGCTCAGATGGCCGGCATATGGTGCTGACTTGACACCGGCATCTTTAGAGGGTAGATATAAACAATGGGTCTGTTTCGGTATCTCTTCCATATGCAAGAGTGTTAAAAACTGGAGCCTGACAGTTTTGATCCTCTATGTCAGACATGTTGGTTGGGGAGGCAGGGCTTTTATGGGTGTTTACGGCTCCGTGACTACTTTTCTAAAACGATAGAAGGTGCTAATCCAAGAGAGTCCAGCTGTTACTCATGTATTTATTGATGCATCTAACTCAGAAAGCAACAGACACCTTTAAGTCAGTTATACTGTGGCAGCGCATCCCTGAATAAGGACTCCGCAGACCATGTGAGACAGTGGTGGGACAAAGAGCTGGACACTGAAATAACCGAGGACATGTGGTTGGATGCCTGGAAAATGCAGCCGTCCTCCACCAACTCCCAGACCTGGAGAGACTTCTGCTGGAAAAACCTGAGCCGCTTTTTTATCAGCCCTAAACAGAAGTCCAAACAAAGCGGCCCTCAGCTGGGCTGCTGGGGGGGATGTGGAGGGATCACGGCTGATCGCGCTCATGTGTTTCGGTCGGGTCCCTCCATTCAGACCTTCTGGAAGGAAGTATCAGCTACCACCTCAGAAACCCTGGGTTTTAGCGTCAGTACTACATCCTCGCCCTTGTTTCTTGGACATGTCCCTGATGGACTAAATACAGCTGATGTCTTGCTTTTGAAGACCTTGCTGGCGGCAAGTAAAAAGGCCACTACACAACACTGGCTTCAGAAAATAGTCCTGCTACTGGACTCTTCATCAGTACTGTCAAGCAACTCCATCTTCCAGAACAGATCCCTGCTCCGTTCCGCCCCAGAGGGAACTGGGAGGAGAACGGTGGGGGTGGTGTTTATTTGGCCCACGAGGAGTTATTGGAAGTATACTGTACATGAGACATCCCACTGCAGTGGTCCCTTGATCGTCCCATGACCCCCCGTTCTTTTTCTGTTTGTTTTTGTTTATTTTTTGTTCCTGTAAGGAAGAAAATACCCAGAAATCCATCCATCCATCCATTATCCACACCGCTTGTCCTGCTGTCAGGGTGGTGGGGATGATGGAGCCTATCCCAGCAGCCACTGGGCGGCAGGCGGTCAGGGTGGCGGGGATGATGGAGCCTATCCCAGCAGCCACTGGGCGGCAGGCGGTCAGGGTGGTGGGGATGATGGAGCCTATCCCAGCAGCCACTGGGCGGCAGGCGGTCAGGGTGGTGGGGATGATGGAGCCTATCCCAGCAGCCACTGGGCGGCAGGCGGTCAGGGTGGTGGGGATGATGGAGCCTATCCCAGCAGCCACTGGGCGGCAGGCGGTCAGGGTGGTGGGGATGATGGAGCCTATCCCAGCAGCCACTGGGCGGCAGGCGGTCAGGGTGGCGGGGATGATGGAGCCTATCCCAGCAGCCACTGGGCGGCAGGCGGTCAGGGTGGTGGGGATGATGGAGCCTATCCCAGCAGCCACTGGGCGGCAGGCGGTCAGGGTGGTGGGGATGATGGAGCCTATCCCAGCAGCCACTGGGCGGCAGGCGGTCAGGGTGGTGGGGATGATGGAGCCTATCCCAGCAGCCACTGGGCGGCAGGCGGTCAGGGTGGTGGGGATGATGGAGCCCATCCCAGCAGCCACTGGGCGGCAGGCGGTCAGGGTGGTGGGGATGATGGAGCCCATCCCAGCAGCCACTGGGCGGCAGGCGGTCAGGGTGGTGGGGATGATGGAGCCCATCCCAGCAGCCACTGGGCGGCAGGCGGTCAGGGTGGTGGGGATGATGGAGCCCATCCCAGCAGCCACTGGGCGGCAGGCGGGGAGACACCCTGAAATAAAAAGAAAAAGAAAAGAAAAAAAAGAAAAAACTATTTTAAGCGTTATTCATGATATAGTGACGGTGTTATGCAACGGCGTTAACACAATGATGATCAAATGAACACCAGCAGGAGTGACTGGAAGCCACACCCCCAACACCCCCCGATACCCCCAACACCCCCCGATACCCCCAACACCCCCGATACCCCAACACACCCGACACCCCCAACACCCCCCTGATACACCCCCAACACCCCCGATACCCCAACACACCCGACACCCCCAACACCCCCCTGATACACCCCCAACACCCCCAATACCCCAACACACCCGATAAACCCAACACACCCGACACCCCCAACACCCCCCTGATACACCCCCAACACCCCCGATACCCCAACACACCCGATAAACCCAACACACCCGACACCCCCAACACCCCCCTGATACACCCCCAACACCCCCGATACCCCAACACATCCGACACCCCCAACACCCCCGACACCCCAACCCCCCCCGATATACCCCCAACACCCCCGATACACCCCCAACACCCCCTGATACCCCCGACACACCCGATACCCCCGACACCCCCGATACACCCTCAACACCCTCCAACACACCCCAACACCCCCGATACACCCGACACGCCCGGGGCCTCGTTCTGAATGCCACCTTGGCCCCTGTCTGCCATCTTGATTGCCGCTGTGCGGTGGTGCGAGGTGCGGTGTAAGTGTTGGTAGGAAGCCGGACGGTAAGAGTGGAGGAGGCCGCTTCATCTTGTACTTCTACACGCATGCTAAGAAGAAGAATAACTCTGAATGGCTGAATAGGAGTTTTTGTTTTCTTTTTGAGCATCCAGATCCAAGTTGCACTTAAAGATCAGATTTGAGAAACAAATCGGACTTGCCTGCAGTCCACGTTAGCTAGCTAGTTAGCTAGCTAGCTATAGCTACACGGTGTGATGTGAAAATGAGAAAAGATGACGAGAGTCATCGAACAGGTACCTTTATCGAGCTGGAATGTTTAGAGGAGCGGGGCGGTTCGAACCCGTGTCTCCGGACTTGTCCGGTCAGGCTTCGCCCCGGCTCACATAGTATGTGAAGCCCAGCCCAGCCCACGTGTGGACCGGACCGCCACGAGAAAGGCCGCCGGTTTTAAACACTCGCGCTGCTCACGCTGTACGAGAAGGGCCGCTGAACAACGAGGAAACCAACCGGTCTTTAAATGGCGACTCTGAATGAACTCTAACCCCCCCCCCCACGGGACCACCCCCACCCCCCACGGCACCACCCAGTGCTTTACACATCTCCTGCCGCCTGTCTCTCCGCAGGGTTCTGATGAGGCAGGAGCTGATGCGCCAGCAGACCAGAGAGCAGGAGAGGAGGGAGGCCCAGCTGCAGCTCCTCCGCCCAGCGGCCGACTCCTCCACCCCCATCTCTGTGGCCTCCTCCCTGGGCTCCCCCGCACCTCCCGCACAGGTCCCTGTGGAGGTGCTGAAGGTAGGACACACACACACACACACAGAGGAATAATAAAACACTTTAATATTACATTTAATAATGATATCTTAGAACATTACCTGTACTTGCTGTGTCCTGTAAGGGTTTCTCTTGTAACGCCACTAGGAGGCGCTGCTGGATAATGAAATGCAGCTGGGAAGCAGGATGTGGGTATGTGTCCTGGTCGCTGCACTAGCGCCTCCTCTGGTCGGTCAGGGCGCCTGTTCGGGGGGGGAGGGGGAAGTGGGGGGAGTAGCGTGATCCTCCCCGCGCTGCATCCCCCTGGTGAAACTCCTCCCTGTCAGGGGAAAAGAAGCGGCTGGTGACTCCACATGTATGGGAGGAGGCATGTGGTGGTCTGCAGCCCTCCTGGATCAGCAGAGGGGGTGGAGCAGAGACCGGGACGGCTCGGAGGAGTGGGGTAATTGGCCGGGTACAACTGGGGAGGAAAGGGGGGGGGGGATAAAAAACTATCCAAAAAGTCCTTTTTATCTTTATATGTTATTTTGTATCGTCCGTGTCATCGTGTTGTTAGTTTTACTTTACGTCGTCTTTCCCTCCATGTTGCCTGCCGTGCCTGGCTGGCTGCTCAACGTTAACAAGACGCTATTCATATAATAGCATTTTAGTTTAAGCATCCTTCCTTCGTGCTGAGTCCACATTCATTTGATTTTACATTTAAATATCCATTAGTACAAGCTTCACTCTCACGAACAAAAAAGCAGTTAATTACGATTAATCACAGCAAACTGTGCCATTAATTAGTTATATTTTTAATCCATTGACAGCCCTAAATATGTCATAGCTTATATATTATATCTGGAAAGCAGGAAGCAGCCTGGGCCAGGCTGTGGTTCCGCCGGGCGGCTCCCAGCTGTGGTTCCGCCGGGCGGCTCCCAGCTGTGGTTCCGCCGGGCGGTTCCCAGCTGTGGTTCCGCCGGGCGGCTCCCAGCTGTGGACCGGTATTAGTGTCAAGCAGGACGTTAAAAAGAGATTCCCCACAGGTGCAGACCCACCTGGAGAACCCGACCCGGTACCACATCCAGCAGGCCCAGCGGCAGCAGGTCAGACGGTACCTCTCCACCACCATGGCTTGTTCCAAACCCACCAACGGAGTGATGGAGGTGTCGCCCAGCCACTCCTCCCAGTCTGGCTCCGCCCCCGAGCTTCAGCCCGCTGCCGGTGGCTCTCCCAGCAGCCCTCTGGCCGTGTTGAACCTGGGCTCTAAGGAGGAGGTACACACACACACACACACACACACACACCATACATCATGTAAGAACAGATGAGGTGGTGTTCTGAGGTGGGAGTTGAAGAGGCTGCGGATGTTGAAAGCGGAGCCACGAGGTGGCAGCAGAGACGTTTTGCAGCCAAACAAACAGATTTTATTCCAAATGAAGTAAAAGAAGAAGGCAGAGGAATGAAACAAGGATGTGATTCAAACGCTCCACATTCTAGAACACAGACACCATGCTAACCAGTTCAGCCGGTTTATTTGGATAACTGGTGGTGGGTAGGTCATGTGTAGGGAGGGCACAGAAGAACAGCCAACAACTCACAAGCCTCTTCGTGCCTCTGTTTCACTGTAATCTGCTGAATGGATGATTCCTCAGGATCTGACTCAGTGGAGGAGCACACACACACACACACACACACACACACACACACACCCCTCCCATCATCATCAGTGGCGGTCACTCAGGGTCCAGTATGACTGTCCTCCTTCTAGGTCCTTGTGGGTCTTCAGGTGGGCATAGAGGCTGATCCTGGAGCCACATATTTGTGGGCAGGGCTGTGAAGAAGTGGTTGAGGATGTGGTTTGGGTCTTTCTGGTAACTCGCTCCTTTCTGAGTCTGTGCTTGTTTTCGGCAGCACGGTGGAGGTCACGGTTGTAGCGCCCAGCACCCTCATGGACAGCCGGCCTCCAGGCCTCCTTGTATCACTTCTTTTGTCCTCATGGGGAACGGTGTCCTGTCACGAGCTGAGAGTAGAGGACTTGTTTTGGGAGGCGAGAGTCAGACATGCGGAGGACATGGCCAGTCCATCTCAGCTGCTGTTGTGCGGTGGTGGCAGTTGTAGGAGGCATGTTGGCCTCCTGGAGGACGCTGAAGTTGGTGTGCTTATCCTCCCAGCTGATCTTAAGCATCTTTCTGAGGCATCGCTGTTAGTATGCCTCGAGTGCCTTCAGGTGCCCACTATATGTGGTCCTGGTTTCTGACCCATACAGTAGGGTGGGCAGCACTACCGCTTTGTACACCAGAATTTTTGTTCTGGTTGCGGTTTACAAAAACCCTTTTACTCAGTCTTGAGAAGGTCCGGCTGGCACAACTGAGACGATGGTGTATTTCAGTGTTACTGTTGGCTTTGGAAGAGAGAAGGCTGTCAACATATGGGAACTGTTCCACGTTTTCAAGTCTGGTGTTGTCTACAGAGATGGATGGGGGCCAAGCAAGCACATTTCTGTTGGGTGGGGGTTGGAACAAGATATGGGTGTTTTTTATGTTAATGGCCAGGCCAAACTGCTTATATGCCTTTGCAAACGTGTATGGTATGCTCTGTAGTTCCTCTTCTGCAAGGGACACTAAGGCGTTGTCATCAGCATACTGCAGCTCAATGATGGATGTGGCGGTGGTTTTACTTTTAGCCCTGAATCTGTTAATATTCACAAGACTCCCATCAGTTCTGTACATGATTTAGACTCCCTGAGGCAGACTGGGACCCGTGAGGTGGAGGATGGTGGCAATGAAGACAGAGAACAGGGTTGGAGAAATGACACAATCTTGTTTAACTCCTGTGTGGACCTTGAAGGACTCTGTCTCGTCTCCATAACTGTTGAGTACTCTAACTGACATATTATCATTTAGTAGTCGTAGTACTCTGATATATTTGCCAGGGCAGCCTATTTTTGACAGAACTAGCCAGAGGGCCTGGTGGTTTATGGACTTTGGTTAAGTCTGAAGGTCATATACAATGGTTGATTCTGTCCCTGAGCTTTTTCTTGGCGTTAGCAAGCAGTAAAAATCATGTCTATGGTACCCCTGTTACGTCAAAGACCACTCTGGGATTCTGGCAGAATTTCCTCTGATATTGGGAGGAGTCTGTTGGCCAAGACCCTAGCCAGAGCTTTCCCTGTGGTGGAAAGCAAGGAAACGCCACAGTAGCTTCCGTACTCAGCTTTTCCCCCCTCTCTTAAAGATAGCGACAATGAGTGTGTCTCTAAGTTGCACAGGGATTTCTTCTTTTTCCCATATTTTGAATAGCAGGGCATGGATATGTCTGAGGAGGGTAGGTCCACCTGCCCTCAGTACTCCTGCCGGTATTCCATCAGGACCAGAAGCCTTGGCATCCTGGATTTCTCCTAAACTAGATGGTGCTGCCATGTCCTCCTCTTTGGATTGTTGAGGGAGTTGTTGGAGGGCATCCATCTCAGGGGTAGAGTCCCGGTTTAAAAGGTACTGGTAGTGCTCTTTCCACCTCTCTTTGATTGTCTCATTGTCTGTTAGCAGTGTGTGCCCATCTTTGGAACAAAGTAGGGTTAGACGGCAGTGGCTGGGACCGTATATTGCTTCAGTAGCACCAAAGGAGCCTCTGGTATCCCCAGCATCTGCAAGGTGCTGGATCTCAAGGGCCTTCTTCGTCCACCACTGGTTCTTCAATTCCCTGACCCAGCTTTGGATGGCTGACTTTTGTGTGGGTAGCTTGTTTATTTTGGCAGTTGATGTCATTCTGCCAGATGGTCAAGGCTTGCCTCTTGATGTTGATTAACTGTTAGATTTCCAGGTCATTCTAATCAAACCAATCTTGGTGGTTCTTCATTTTATGTCCAAGAGTGGCTTTATAGGTACCAGTGATTGCGGTCCTGAGCATATCCTAGTGGCTTTCAGTATCATCTGGATACTGCTTGGGTATTGATGTACTGAGGCCTGGAACTGTTGACGAGATGAGGCATCAGTAAGTCTTTTGAGGTTGAGCTTTGGCTGGCTCTGCTTTTTCTGCACCTTTCTTTTCCGGTGAAGTTGGATGGATAGGGTGGAGTGATCAGTGCAGTCATCTGCACTGATCACTCTGGTGTGGTGAAGTACCTCGCATCAGTCTCTGTGATGGACAATAATGTAGTCAATGAGATGCCAAATATTAGTACGAGGGTGCCTCCAGGTTGTTTTAAATTTGTTCTTCTGGCAGAAGAGTGTGTTGGTGATGGTTAGGCTGTATTCTGAGCATGCTGATAACAGCAGGATGCCATTGGAGTTTGTGTTTCCAACTCCTTCCTTGCCAATTATGCCTCTCCACAAATTGTAATTTCGTCCCATTCTGGCATTGAAATCTCCAAGCAGGATTAGTTTATTCCTCTGGGGACTTTGGTGAGAATATTGTCCAGGTCGGCATAGAAGGTCTCCTTTACTTCATCTTGTAAGTCAAGTGTTGGAGCGTATGCACCAATGACAGTGACGCTTCGGTTATTTAAAATCACCTTTGTCCGCTGAAAGGATGATTATGTTATTGCACTTACTGAGAGTGGTGAGAGCTTTCCTCTCGTCTCTGCTGATGTTGGACGGTGGCGCCTTCGCATTGCTGAGGCAGGCTGACACTTTTCTCCACAGTTGCTCCGCTTCCAGGTCGGCGATGTTGTTTTTTCGGATCGCTGATCCCGTGGCTGTGATCAGTTCCACTAGCGGCATTTCCCTCGGCGTGACAGCAAAATTCAGCCCCCTAGCAAGGATGTCTTTCTCCACCTGGGTGAGTTGTCTGTCGGACAGATTCTTCACCCACTTGTCCACCTCGTCGGTGTGTGTCTGGCGTGTGTCTCTGTCTGCCATGGAGGTCGCCGTCCGTTGTCTGACGATGTTTCTGACTTGCAGCAGGTAGGGCGAACTTCTTTTGCTGCCTGGTTTTCGACTTTTCGTGTTGAGCTAGACGAGCCTTATCCATGAACTCAATTACACATTGGAAAGTGGTCTCATCTAGACATGACGTGAGTCTCTGTTGATCTGCTCCTCTTTGGCTTTCAAAGCGTAGATGGTAAAATTAGTTCGTCTCAGCCGCTCGTTCAGCAGCTGGCTCTGTGCCTTCTGGAGGATCTGGTTAGCTCGGTGGCCCTTCACCCAAGATTTCATTTGCAGGCTCTTAGGTGTAATCCTGCTCTGAAATAGTCTGCACCTAAGGCTGAATCTCAGGTGGTTCCTGTAGTCTGCCACCTTACTCGCCGTTTGCTCATACTCACATACAAGTTTAAGGCAATCCTTGCCGAAATGAGTCAGAATGTCTTGATGCATGCTCAATAATCCAGGTAAGAAAATCAAAGAAGGTGAATCAGTTCATCTGGACACAACGTTTACTGACAGATACGTTTCATCATCATCTAAGTGACCTCTTCAGTCTCAACTGACTGCACGTACCCCACCCTTATAATCAATACGGTGGCATATTGACCAAAACCAATGATCAGTTTCATATGCAAATATGGGTGTGACCATTAACTAGAGTTACAATGGCCGTGTGTCCTATTCACAGAGGATTGGGGAATAGTTGCAATAAAAGTTTTGTCTTGTTTTATTTTACAGATGTGCGATTATCAGACTTGGCATACCACACACAGAATGTAGCAGCCAGTGTGTCCTAGACACAGTTAATCTGCAGGTGGAACTCAGGTTCTCCACCTGAAGGGGCAGTCTTTATTAATCACCAAGAAGTGGTTATAATAAAGCTCAGGCTGTCTGTTCTACATGTATAGCTGCCAGCAGCCCCCCTCTGCTCGTGTTGGAAAAATCAGCATCGCCTCTCCAAGAGGGACCATCACCACGAGTGAAACGAGGAAACTTGGAACTAAAAAGGACAACATGAATCTGATAAAACAGAGAAACAGACACTGACATGTGGGCGACAAAACATCTTGATATCAGTTTAGGACAGCAGCTAGCGACGGAAAGTAGAAGGAAAAAAGGAAAAAATGGAGACAAAAGACTAAGAAGGGTGTAATCCGGAGAGTGTACCAGGGGGAGGGGGAGGCAGATGCTAGCAGTGTGTATGTTATGTCATACCTCCTGCAATTTACGGAGCCCAACCCCAACCCACCGACCTGCATTCGCTGCCCCCTGACCTGAGCCCCAGACCCACCATCGCAACCCATACGTGCACATGTAACTCCAACACGCTTCCGCTTCACAATAGCAGGCTTACAGTTGACCGGGGCAGATCTAGCAGGGCAGGAATTTGACCAACTGACTTGTTGGAAATGTGTCATCCTATGACAGAGCCACACAGAAAGTCCGTGAGCTCTTCAGTGTGATTCATTCTACAGCCAGTGTGTGTCTGTGCAGACTGCATGGCTGTACGCTTGATTTTATGCATCTGTAAGCAACGGATGGAGCTGAAATAGCCAAACCCACTAATTAGGTGGGGTGGCCACATACTTTTGGCCATGTAGTGTGTGTGTGTGTGTGTGTTGAGAGGTGGACTGGTGGTCTGTCCTGGGTGCCCCCCGGCCTTCAGCCCAATTCATGCTGGAATAGACTCCAGTCCCCTGTAACCCAGGGTTGGATTAATTAAACAAAAGACTAGTTTTGACTTCTACTGTTAGCTGAAGAAGAATCAGTGCCAGTAAACTAATGAAAAATCTGTGCTTGGTTGATCCAGATGGAGGAGACGGTGATTGATGACATCATCAGTCTGGAGTCCAGCCTCAATGACGAATTCCTGACACTGATCGACTCTGGGTTACAGCTACCTAACACGGTAACACACACACACACACACACACACACACACACACACACACACTTTTTAAGCCTTATTTGAACAGGACGAGTCGTTGAGATTAAACATCTCTTACAAGCGCCTCCTGGCCAAGAAAGGCAGCAGCACAAATGACAGGGTTGCTGACATAAAAACATATCATAATTTACAATAAAAATAAAAAATCAATTGCAGAACTATAAAATATCAAAAATATTCATAACAAATAACTGTACAACATTTTTAAAAAATCCCTGAAACACCAAGTTTTGACATTTAACCCTGCTAATATGCAACCAAATGCCCCCAAACTGGCCAGACAGCTGGAGGTGTTTTGTGCGGACTGGCTCTTTAACGGCCAGAGAGCTGGAGGTGTTTTGTGCGGACTGGCTCTTTAACGGCCAGAGAGCCGGAGGTGTTTTGTGCGGACTGGCTCTTTAACGGCCAGAGAGCCGGAGGTGTTTTGTGCGGACTGGCTCTTTAACGGCCAGAGAGCCGGAGGTGTTTTGTGCGGACTGGCTCTTTAACGGCCAGAGAGCTGAAGGTGTTTTGTGCGGACTGGCTCTTTAACGGCCAGAGAGCTGGAGGTGTTTTATGCGGACTGGTTCTTTAACGGCCAGAGAGCCGGAGGTGTTTTGTGCGGACTGGCTCTTTAAGGGCCAGAGAGCCGGAGGTGGTTTGTGCGGACTGGCTCTTTAACGGCCAGAGAGCCGGAGGTGTTTTGTGCGGACTGGCTCTTTAACGGCCAGAGAGCCGGAGGTGTTTTGTGCGGACTGGCTCTTTAACGGCCAGAGAGCCGGAGGTGTTTTGTGCGGACTGGCTCTTTAAGGGCCAGAGAGCTGAGGTGTTTTGTGCGGACTGGCTCTTTAACGGCCAGAGAGCCGGAGGTGTTTTGTGCGGACTGGCTCTTTAATGGCCAGAGAGCCGGAGGTGTTTTGTGCGGACTGGCTCTTTAACGGCCAGAGAGCCGGGGGTGTTTTGTGCGGACTGGCTCTTTAACGGCCAGAGAGCCGGGGGTGTTTTGTGCGGACTGGCTCTTTAACGGCCAGAGAGCCGGAGGTGTTTTGTGCGGACTGGCTCTCTAACGGCCAGAGAGCCGGAGGTGTTTTGTGCGGACTGGCTCTTTAAGGGCCAGAGAGCCGGAGGTGGTTTGTGCGGACTGGTTCTTTAACGGCCAGAGAGCCGGAGGTAGAGCCGGGGGTGTTTTGTGCGGACTGGCTCTTTAACGGCCAGAGAGCCGGAGGTGTTTTGTGCGGACTGGCTCTTTAATGGCCAGAGAGCTGAGGTGTTTTGTGCGGACTGGCTCTTTAAGGGCCAGAGAGCCGGAGGTGTTTTGTGCAGACTGGCTCTTTAAGGGCCAGAGAGCTGGAGGTGTTTTGTGCGGACTGGCTCTTTAATGGCCAGAGAGCTGGAGGTGTTTTGTGCGGACTGGCTCTTTAAGGGCCAGAGAGCCGGAGGTGTTTTGTGCGGACTGGCTCTTTAACGGCCAGAGAGCCGGAGGTGTTTTGTGCGGACTGGCTCTTTAACGGCCAGAGAGCCGGAGGTGTTTTGTGTGGACTGGCTCTTTAACGGCCAGAGAGCCGGAGGTGTTTTGTGCGGACTGGCTCTTTAACGGCCAGAGAGCCGGAGGTGTTTTGTGCGGACTGGCTCTTTAAGGGCCAGAGAGCTGAGGTGTTTTGTGCGGACTGGCTCTTTAACGGCCAGAGAGCCGGAGGTGTTTTGTGCGGACTGGCTCTTTAACGGCCAGAGAGCCGGAGGTGTTTTGTGCGGACTGGCTCTTTAACGGCCAGAGAGCCGGGGGTGTTTTGTGCGGACTGGCTCTTTAACGGCCAGAGAGCCGGGGGTGTTTTGTGCGGACTGGCTCTTTAACGGCCAGAGAGCCGGAGGTGTTTTGTGCGGACTGGCTCTCTAACGGCCAGAGA
>NC_079212.1:2793916-2853916 GCF_029633865.1 Lampris incognitus | reverse complement strand
GCAGGTGATAAACAACAGCCTTATCTCATCCCACGTTCTTGAGAAATAAATGCTGTTCTCTTGTGTCCAGTCTTAATGCTGCACATGGTGTTTGTATACATGGATTTTATTAAGTCGTATGTTTTACCCCCTACGCCAGTTTGAAGTAGTTTGTAAAATAAACTAATGGCCCATATTGTATCAAATGCCTTTTTGAAGTCAATGAAACATGCAAATATTTTGTTCTTATTTTGATAAACATATTTGTCGACCAGGGTGTGTAGGGTGTAAATATGGTCTGATGTGCGATGATTTGGTATCAATCCAATTTGACCTTTGTTCAGGACATTGTGTTTTGTCAGGAAGTGTATGAACCGAGAATTTAATGTTGCAGAAAACCTTCCCCAGATTACTGTTCACACAAATGCCTCTGTAATTATCAGGGTCCGATTTATCTTCGTTTTTAAAAATCGGCATAATGAGACCATGATTCCATGTCTGGGAAGTAACCTACATTCAAGACTAAATTGAATATTTTCTCTGTCTCTCTGTTTCTTTCTGTCTCTCTTCTCTCATTCTCTCTCTGTCAATTTCAAATTCAAAAGTGCCTATTTGCATGACAAATAGCCACTTGTATTGCCAAAGCTCTCTCTGTCTCTCGCTCTCTGTCTGTCTCTCTGTTCCTGGGTGAGTGGTAGGGGAGAGGTTAAGGTAGACAGGAAGTGTTTTCTGCAAATCTCAGAGAAGTTCCTGCTGGTTTCCTGTCAGCTCTTTCTGTCAGTGACCGTCGAACACAGAGCAGCAGAAGCTTGGCAGTGGCAGTGCCTTGCTGGTGTCATAATGTGATGCTCAGGTTCATCAGATTCAGAGATTCAAACAGTCGGTCAACAACGGACCATAAGAACAGACAGGTCTGCCACAGTACATCCACATCCACTTAGTTTTTTCTATGAGGAAAGGAGGACACATGCGGCAGCTATTCCATCTTCAAACAACCGACTGTACTTTAAAAGTGTATGAACGCCATGGAGTGAACGTTGTAGACTGCTGGGTCAGAATGAGTCTTTTTCCATGATCCCACTGAGCTGGGGACGAGGTCAACGCACGCCACATCGTGTCAGTGACGAGTCGTGTTCAGGTTATGGTTTGTGTTTCCATTAGTAGTGGAGCTGAATCAGCACAAGGAAGTCCCACAGAAAAACTACAACTAATGATACCATGATGCAACAGCGGCCGTCTGCGTAACGCTCATGTGATGCGTCTCCTCCACTGACCCGGATTTAGACACTTTCATTTAGTTTAGTTTTCTGATGAAAAAAGACAAAGGGCTGCTGGTGCAGATTTCAGTAAAAGTCAGTTTGGAAGCATGCATGTGTGCTAATGAATAGCAGTTGGAAGAGTTTCTCTCCACACTCAGAACTCTTCTGCTTTGCACTCGAAAAGCACCACAAATGTCCAGATTCACGAAGGTTTTCACCCGTCTTAAGACTTATTGTTTCATCTTTTGAAAGGCGTGATGTCAGTGGTTGACGGGACCATAAGAAGACAGGAGGATGAGTCATGAGGGATGAAGGGCAACCTTAACTAACCCTCAACACACATGATAACCCTTAGAGGAACAGTAAATGTAGTGTAACTACATAACAGGGGCTTGTAGCTTGTGATGTTGCAATCCCGTGAGAAAAGTTTAGTGATACAGTAGTGAGTGTTTCTGTATGTCTGCTGTAACGCCACTAGGAGGCGCCATGCAGTATGCTGGAAGAGCGACGGTTGCCGTCACCCAGTGTCACTTCAATACAGAAGAGACAAAAGACATAAACCGTAATCAGCTTCCACAGACCAGGTGGTGGAGAGTGACTGGGAAGGCACCAGTATGAATCAGACCAACAGTGTCCTTTAACGAACACTGGATGGAACGAGCTGCCATCCCAGTGCTCCCAGTGCTCCCAGTCTTACTGGCCATTTGCTGAGCCCACGTGACATCAGAGCATTTACACAAGACATCCAGGGATTTCTCTGACACCCTCACATAAGATACGATGGACTTTATCGATCCACGTGGGGAAATTCATCCCCTACATTGTACAGGAGCAGTGGGCAGCTGCAGCGTCCGGGGACCAACTCCAGTTCTTCTTTCCACTGCCTTGCTCAGGGGCACATGCAGGAGTATGAACCCTAACATGCATGTCTTTCTGATGGTGGGAGGAAACCCATGCAGACACGGGGAGAACATGCAAACTCCACACATAAAGAACCTGGGACAGCCTGGGGCTCAAACCCAGGACCTTCTTGCTGTGAGGCAGCAGTGCTGACCACTGGGCCACCGTGCAGCCCCAACATATATATAATACAGAGTTTACATGGAATCCTCCATGATGAAGACATCCTGATTAAACTGACTGTCAGAGACAAAGACCCGAGTTTCAGGAGCTCTTTACTTTATGTGATCTAGCTTACCATGTTAACTTCCTGTTTAACTCACCTAACAACGTTAGGTTTAACTTGCAGCCACACAGCTCAGTGTGTTGAGCCGTGGTTGTGTGTGTGTGTGTGTGTGTGTGTTGTGTGCATCACGCTACTTGTCTTGTCCTCTGATTAGTGTCTCTGTCTGTTGGAATGCTGTGATGGGTTGATTCCAGTTCATTCTTTATTCACATCGGTTCCTCCAGCTGCCAGTTTCCAGGAATGTGCTGGACGTTTACAGCAACACTGGAACAGCGACGCCCACCATCACCGTTAGCAACAGCTGCCCTGCCAACCTGCACGATGTGAAGGCTGAACTGAACGGTTAGCATCCCAAAAATAATCCCACAGGAAGTACAGCTGCAGCATGACACACATCCATACGTCACTATACTATATATACTGATACATCACTATACTATATATACTCACACATACCTATACTATATACTGATACATTACTATACTATATATACTGATACATCACTATACTATATATACTGATACATCACTATACCATATATACTGATACATCACTATACTATATATACTGATACATCACTATACTATATATACTGATACATCACTATACCATATATACTGATACATCACTATACTATATATACTGATACATCACTATACCATATATACTGATACATAACTATACTATATATACTGATACATAACTATACTATATATACAGATACATAAATATACTATATATACTGATACATAACTATACTATATATACTGATACATAACTATACTATATATACTGATACATAACTATACTATATACTGATACTTTACTACATATACTCACACGTAACTATACTATATACTGATACATTACTATACTATATATACTGATACATTACTATACTATATATACTGATACATAAATATACTATATATACTGACACATAACTATACTATATATACTGATACATAGCTATACTATATACTGATACATCACTATACTATATATACTGATACATCACTATACTATATATACTGATACATAACTATACTATATATACACTGACACATAATTATACTATATACTGATAATCACTATACCATGTATACTGATACATAACTATACTATATACTTTAGATAGACACACACAGACACACAGACACAGAAAGACACACAGACAGAGAGACAGACACAGACAGACAGATAGACAGACAGAGAGACAGACACAGAGGGACAGACAGATCATGAGAGCATATTTCATAGTTTGTTGTGTTTTTAGATGTGGAAACCAAAGCCCTGATGAAGGAAAGACAGAAGAAGGACAACCACAACCTCAGTAAGACCAAAATTACTACAATACTACTACACTACTTCTATAATACTTTTACAGTACTGCAATACTTCCTCTCTGCTTCTGTCTCTGTTTTTCTCATTACTGCTAGTATTACTAGTATTACAATAATATTACAATAATATTACTACAGTACTACATTAATTTTACAACAAACTTCTACAGATGTAACTACACCTATAGTACTATAATAATACTTCAATACTTTACCAACAATATAAGTATAATACTACTACACTATTACTACAATATAACTACAGTGCTACTCCAAAGGCACTACAATACTACTGCTACTACAGTACTAGCATAATGCTACTACATATAATATAAGGTGAATGGGGTGTGAGTCGAGGAAAGTTGGAATTAGTTAGAATTTATGATTATTGGTAATAATATTAATTCTCTCATTGCTTTGGTGTTTCCAGTTGAGAGAAGAAGAAGATTTAACATTAACGACCGGATCAAGGAGCTTGGAGCACTCATCCCCAAATCCAGTGACCCGTAAGTCCCGACAGACCTGCACCCAGTAGGTCTGCGTTGCAGCCTCTGCACACAGAGGACGGTTAGGCACCGCAGCCACAACCCGTCCCCTCCATCACCGTCTGGCAAACTGAACCGCAGCATCTGGGCCCGAACCAACAGGCTACAGGACAATTTTAACACACAAGCCATTCTGCACACATCTCATCCCATCTTCAGCTGCTTCTCTGGGGTCGGGTCACGGTGGCAGCAAGCTAAGTAGGGCACTCCAGATGTCCTCTCCCCAACAACGCCCTCCAGCTCCTCCTGGGGGATCCCAAGGCGTTCCCAGGCCAGCTTGGACATGTAGTCCCTCCACCGAGTTCTGGGTCTACCCCAGGGTCTCCCCCCAGTTGGACGTGCCCAGAAAACCTCCAAAGCGCGGTGCCCAGGAGGCATCCTAATCAGATACCCGAACCACCTCAACTGGCTCCTTTCGACACAAAAGAGCAGCGGCTCTACTCCGAGCTCCCTCCGGATGTCCGAGCTCCTCACCCTATCTCTAAGGCAGAGCCCAGACACCCTACGGAGGAAACTCATTTCAGCCGCTTGTATCCACCATCTCACCCTTTCGGTCACTACCCAAAGCTCAGGACCATAGGGGAGGGTTGGAATGAAGATTGACTGGTAAATTGAGAGCTTTGCCTTCTGGCTCAGCTCCCTCTTCACTACTACAGTCCAGTACAATGTCCACACTACTACTGATGCTGCACCAATCCACCTGTCAATCTCCCGCTCCACCCTACCCTCACTCGTGAACAAGACCCCGAGATACTTGAGCTCCTTCACTTGAGGCAACAACTCATCCCCAACCCAGAGGGAGCAGTCCACCATTTTCTGGTAGAGAACCATGGCCTCAGACTTGGAGGTGCTGACTCTCATCCCGGCCATTTACACTCGGCTGCAAACTGCCCAAGTGTGCGCTGGAGGTCCCGTTCTGATGAAGCCAACAAAACCACATCATCTGCAAAGAGCAGAGATGCAACTCTGAGGTTCCCAAAATGGACACACTCCTCACCATGGCTGCGCCTTGAGATCCTGTCCATGAATATCACAAACAGAATCGGAGACAAGGGACAACCTTGGCGGAGTCCAACACCCACCGAAAACATGTTTGACTTCATGCCGAGAATGCGGACACAGCTCTGAGTTTGGTTATACAAGGACCGGATGGCTTGTAGCAGTACCCCCCACAGAGTGCCCTGGGGTACACGGTCGTAAGCCTTCTCCAAATCCACAAAACACATGTAGACTGGCTGGTCAAACTCCCATGTCCCCCTCAGCACTTCTGCAAGGGTAAAGAGTTGGTCCGTGGTCGGTCGGAGCCTCCTCTCCAGCACCCTAGAGTAGACTTTCCCAGGGAGGCTGAGCAATGTGTTGCCCCGATTCTGCACTGTTATTCAAAGCCTTGATTCTGCACAGTTCAGCCACTGCCACACCAGTGCCGCACTATGAGCAGAAACCTTGACCATATTCCGTACAGAGACCGGTCTCTCTGTGCACCGCTACACTGCCATCTCAGCGGTCACATCTTACATTTTACTGTGTGACTTTGTTTTAGTTTGTTTATTTTTCTCCAGCCTGTCAACACTGTGACTTTTTAGTTTATTTTTAGTTAATTTTAGTTATTAACTTCTCATGCTGGACCGTAAATACTTTAATTTTATATTTTCTTCATTAAGTTTTTGGTTCTTTACTCTTAAATTAATGTGTTATGGCATATTCTTCAGGTTTTTTGAGGTTGAACTGGTGCCTAAGCATTTCATTGCCAGCAACACAATTACACACACGCACACCTGTAGTGTTACCCTTGTCTCCAGCCGTGTGTGTGTGTGTGTGTGTGTTTGCAGGGAGATGCGGTGGAATAAGGGAACCATCCTGAAGGCGTCGGTAGATTACATCCGTAAACTGCAGAGGGAGCAGCAAAGAGCCAGAGAGATGGAAACACGTCAACGCAAACTGGAACACACCAACAGATCCCTCCTGCTGCGCATCCAGGTAGGCCGACACAGACGGAGACAGACGGAGACACAGAGAGGGAGCAATGCCCAGATGAGACAGACATGCTTCTGATATATTGAGCAAGTTGTACTGAATTCTGTCGTTTCCATCCAGCTTTTCTAATGCAGCGCTACTTCAATGCGAACATAAAAATGCTCTGATGCGTTACCTCCGGCTTGGTCGGGCGTCCCCACAGACACAATTGGCCACGTCTGCGGGTGGGAAGCCGGATGTGGGTATGTGTCCTGCTGCACTAGCGCCTCCTCTGGTCGGTCGGGGCGCCTGTTCCGGGGGGAGGGTGAACTGGGGGGAATAGTGTGATCCTCCCACGCGCTACGTCCCCCTGGTGAAACTCCTCACTGTCAGGTGAAAAGAAGCAGCTGGTGACTCCACATGTATGGGAGGAGGCATGTGGTAGTCTGCAGCCCTCCCGGATCAGCAGAGGGGGTGGAGCAGAGACCGGGACGGCTCGGAAGAGTGGGGTAATTGGCCAAGTACAAATGGGGTGAAAAAGGGGGAACCCCCCCCCCCAAAATGCTCTGATGGAAACATGGCTGCAGACCGACCCGGTAGAGAGAGGAGCAAATGATAGACAGATGATAGACAGATGATAGACAGATGATAGACAGATGATAGACAGATGATGACCGAGGAGTGCTGGTGTTGACTCTGTTGTTCTGCATATGCTCCTGCAGGAGTTGGAGCTCCAGGCTCGTCTCAATGGGCTCTCGTCCTCTACCGAACCCAGGGACCCCCAGGTCCTCCTCTCCTCACCGCCCCTGCCATCCTCCTCTGCAGTTGTCATGACAACCCAGTTAACCACACCCCTAGACTTGGAGGCCCTCACCTTCACAGAGCTGGACGACTGCCAGGGGGCGCCCACGGTCTTCTCGCCAGACTTGATGAGTGACATGGGGCTGGGCTCACTGAACGGCCTGGGGGATATTCTCATGGAGGACAGCAGCAGCAGCATGCTGTCGCCTGTAGGTGGTGCCGACCCGCTGCTCTCCTCTGTGTCTCCCGGGGCGTCAAAGAGCAGCAGTAGAAGAAGTAGTTTCAGCATGGAGGAGGACCACTGAGGAGCCAGCCAGTGAACTAACAGGACTAGATCATGAGTTCATCACATGGAGGGAATTCATTGGCTGACGCTGAGAGCAGAAATATCTTTGAATTTCAGAAATGTTTTGAACCAAATTCAGCAGAAACAGCAGAAAACAGAAACAAGCTGTCACCATGGCCGACTGCCGTGAGCTGTGTGACATTTGAACATGAACACACCCAGGTAAAGTTAAGTCCAGAGCCACAGGTGGATCTTCTGGTATCTTTCTGTGGAACTGGTCTCTTCCCAGCATCACATCTGAACAGTGCTGCTGAGCAGTGCAGCAGATCGAGGAGCTGTACCTGCTCCTCTCTGGGTTAAAAAACCCCCCCCCCAAAAAAACTTCCCTTAATCCTGACTCATTCTGGCCCTTCACATCCTCAACCATTAGATATTTCTCCACCAAACCATAGCTAGTTCCTCCTTTTTGACCAATCACAAGAGCCCTGGGTGGACATGTGGCACATGTGACTCAGCGCTCTAATTTTGGTACAATAAAAAAAACCCAGTTTAAAGACTTCACCAAAAGAAAGGGACACGATGTTTTTAAGTGTTAAAAGTTTGTCTGGGTTTGAGATGATGGATCTTAAGTACCTTTTTTTGAAGTTAAACTATTCAAACTGCTTAATGCAATTTGAATCAAAACGATAAATATCTATGCAAGAGCCGTGATGTCGATGCAAGCCCAGTAGACTATAGCAGGTCGAACCAAGTCCACATAGATGAGAAGAGTTGTGATACACAGATGAAGGCTAGCTCCTAACCCCAACAGAACCGCAGCAGGATCTCGGCACCATGCACAAAGCCTTTCTCTCCAAACTAAAGGCTTCCAGAAATTTAGAAAACCCGTTTGGGTTTTCAGTCGGTCGGCAGCAGGGCCCGCAGGCTGCTGGAGACCACAGAGAAATGGACCAAGAGTCTTTCTGCAGCATGTAAGTGGCTTGTTGCAGTATCTGAGAAGGGATTTTCAAAGGGAATTGGATTTAGTGAAGCTGACGTTGTGTAGTGGTTTGGATTCAGATGAACTTGGCTGGTGTCACGGTGGTACCAGTCGGTGTGTGTTAGCTGGGTTACCGACATGTCTCGTGATGCTAGCCGAGTTACTGACAGCTTGTTCAGAGCACAGCCCTCGGATGCTAATGCTGAAATAATTTGTACTTCTAATGCTGCAAACAAGCTCGACCCTCGGCGCTGTGAGGAACAACAGCACCCACAACTCACAAGGTTCTCCTGTAATGTTCATGTTTCCTCATCCTCATTTGGAGATGTGTCAAAAGTACCTTGGGGCATATCTTAAAGCAACTCAGACATCCCCTCCTACACAGTGTGATGAAGTCCATGTCCACTGATGCTAATGTTGATGTTCAACAGAAACAAGACTAGATTAAAACCTAGTATATGGCTGGACTGCGACTAAATTTGATAAATGTTTGTTTTTGCTGTACTACGTTTAAAAAGCGGCTGTTTCAACATCGGTTCTGTGAACAGCTGATGACAACAGAAAACTGTTCACGCCGATTCATTTTGGAAGAACAACGGCCAATAGGGAAACTCCAACTGGGCTGTCCGTCCGACCAGTGGTGAAACTCCATCACTCAGTCACGGACAACCGCGAGTGTAGGGCTGTCCCCGCTGCTGCCAAAGAGTGCAAATTCAGAAATCACCCATGGAAAGGGTACAGTCTGTTATCGGCCACTGAATTTTAAACAGTATGATGGTGATGAAAGTGTATCTGGTTCAGAAAGAACCAAGAGAACATGCCATGTTCTGTAGACTACAACCAGAAACAAATAGACAAGACACATGAAGAAAAGAAAAGAAAGCATACGGAATGTAAGGATGTGGAATAATGCTCAGACTCTAAAGTCATCACCAACCCCACCGCAGCAGCACTATCGATAATACAGCATATGGTTATCTATACGTTTCTCTCCTCACTGTGTATCAGTCCTTCAAAATACCATCAGTACTCAAGCAACACGCAACAAACACATGAACCATTTAATCCTGCCCCCACCACCCCCACCCCCACATGCTGTTGTTGGAATGTTCCTTTTCTTACAGCTTTCCTTCACAGTTTATCAGGAAACTTCCAGGTCGTTCCTGGATTGAGGTCTAGGAATCTGATCTCTCCTTCTGGAAAGGCTGTCCTGTGTTTCCTCCCTGGAAGCGAGTAGCAGAGGAGCTCTGAATGTCAAAGCCAAAACTACCGTATGTGCAGGTAATGCAGCTGCACGGGCCCCCACAACAGTTTAGGGCCTGCATGCACGGGCCCCTCTTTATCTTGCCACTATCGTATCAGAGAGCTCCAGCATGGAGTCTACGGTATACCCGCGGCCACTCAACTTTAAGTAAGCGGGAAGTAAAATGGTCAAGGTAAAATCTGCGTCAGGGTGCGCTGACATCGATTAGGTTTTCATCTGGTATGGTTCTCCGACACCAGATGTTGTTCAGGAGGCTGGTCTATCACTATCTTGGCCTTGCCGTTATGACTCCTCTTCTACAGCACGGCGGTCTGCTGTCCTAGTAATCATTTTGTTTGGGTGTCGACTGCGCAGTGCATTCCGCTGTTGCTGGTCGTTTTAAAGCTGCATACTTTCCCTTCTTTCATTCGCTACTGACATGAGGTTATGGTAATCTGATTGTGATGTGCGGGCCGGGGCCCGCTTTGACTATCTTGCATTGGGGCCCGGCGCTGACTCGTTGTGCCGCTGATGAGGCTCCTTCTATGTATCAAAATAGATTATTTGATTCCTGCCGTGAAAATCTCGGTCCCATTGGTTATGAAGAAAGCCTTCTTGGTGTAGCTGATTTCGGATGCGCCCAGTGGAACAGCAACAGTCTGATTCCCTGTGTCATGTTTTGTTTTTTTTCATTACATGGAAAGAAAATTACAAAATATGAGCAAGATATGGTTGCGGCTTTACACAAGAGACTTCTGAAGCAAAGTACTGACGAAAACAGAGCATTCAGACAAAACAGTCTGGTCAAACTCCTTCTGCAAATACAATCATGTGTTTTTGTTTAGTTTGGTATTGTAAATATGAACTGTACACACATCTTTGTAACATCATGTACTGAAAGTAAACTCAGACATGAACTACATAGTGAAGTTGCTAGATGCTAGATTCTCCCGATGAACACAGGGAGGCAGAGGAGGGTGAATGAATGAAGTGATGGCATCTCTGCTGCTTCACCAGCGTCTCAGTGAGGGTACTTGACCAACAACTTGATGATTTTGGTTTAACTGGCTGAACTTGAGGTAACTTGGATAAAATCGCAGCACCAGAGATCAGCCTCTGAAGCCATCATGAACCAATCACAAGCTAGCCTGGTCAGATGTCCGACCTTGGCCGCAGTACTACTGGCTCCACAGCAGTCTTATCAGCTGGCTCAGATCAGCTGCTGGCTGCTCATAAGGCCATGTGGTCCAGTATCACTGTAAAGTGCAGGGCGTTTATCAGACCGTCCTGCAGGCAACATCGTATATTTAAGTTGCTTGACAAAAAAATTCCTGTTTCCTTCCTTCACCTTCCTGTCTTTCACAGATCAGCAGTCATCCTCACACTCCATTCAACCACTGGTGTTCATGTCAACAGGTTGAGCTTTTCCACATCAGCTTGACTTGTTCAGACCTTTTATGTGATTATGTCTTTCTGTAGTAGTACAACTTTGACGAGATAGGTATTTTTTTTCTGTTTTTCTTTTTTTATACTATATATTTGTTCTCTTGAAGATGTCTTCTTATTATGTAGTCTAATCCTACTGCAACCACAATATGCATCCTCCTGGCTGCTAATGTCCACAACTGACTGTACCCTACCAGTTAAACGCAGTAACAGATAACCACATGGGCCTGACAGCCCTGAAGTCCCAGAAGGGCTAAGAGACTAGTTCCAGTAGTACTTGTTGGGTTCAGAGACTGGTTCCAGTAGTACTTGTAGAGTTCAGAGACTAGTCCCAGTAGTACTTGTAGGGTTCAGAGACTGGTTCCAGTAGTACTTGTAGGGTTCAGAGACTGGTTCCAATAGTACTTGTTGGGTTCAGAGACTGGTTCCAGTAGTACTTGTAGGGTTCAGAGACTAGTTCCAGTAATACTTGTAGGGTTCAGAGACTGGTTCCAGTAGTACTTGTTGGGTTCAGAGACTGGTTCCAGTAGTACTTGTAGGAGTAGAATATCAGTAAATGACAGTAATCCTTGTTTCTGATTGAGGATGTCCTCAGTACTGTGTTTGTATCAGTGACAGATCAGGACTGTACAACAAACAAGGTGGCTGTAAGTATGGAGCCATGTCCTCCATAACATCAGCATGCTACCATGTATTAACCCAAGCCCTGGAGCTCAACTGACAGGAGGAGCAGGAAATCTCTGCCAAATCCCTTCTTTCACAAAGGGATTTTTTATATCACTCATTGCTGTTATCACTATCATGATTTTTTTCGTAACTTCATTATTTATGTAGTACATGTCTGTCTCATATTATCATGTCTCATATGTTGATTGATGCATTGTTTTATTTTGACAGAATCTTACTGTTTTCTATAGAAATAAAGGCACCAAAGAAAAGGCCAGATTGTGTTGAAGTGGATCTCGGTTACTCCAGTTCTGTACCATCTGGGCTCCATCTGCTCAGATAATATGAGATATTAACATTATACATTTTTTCGGTTTGTAAAAACTTTTTTTCCACAGTAACTCACAAGAGATTCATCAATTAACGGACTGATTTTTGTGTCAACCTACAGACGTCTTAGTGCACTGAAAAGTAATCACATTCTAAGAGAGTTTGACTTGTCAAGTTTAAATGTACAATAAGTAGATCACCAACAAGTGATCTACTACAACGAATAAGTAGATCACCCAAGGAAAAGTAATTTCCAATTACAAATTACAGGACGGTGTCACGAGTCAGTATCACCGTCCACAGACCATCTCACGTCATGTCCAGCCTGGACGTTTTCCAAACATCTTTAGTTGTGGGGAAAGTGGGATATGTACCTCATTATTTCAAAACTTCCTGTGGCTGAAAAGGCATTAAAGTAGGAAGCCAATTTAAAACCCTTCATTTCGACAATCTGTCAATCTCTGGATCCGCAAAACTCTTTCCCTCCTCACAGTTCTGCTGAGAACTCTGCTGTTCCTGCAACTCCAAGACTCGCTCTGTTTTCCACTGCGGCGGCAAACTCGCTTCATCTCCTGGTCATTTGTTTAACTCTGTCACTATCATCCATCCATCATCCAAACTGCTTATCCTGCTCTCAGGGTCACGGGGATGCTGGAGCCTAGCCCAGCAGTCATTGGGCGGCAGGCGGGGAGACACCCTGGACAGGCCGCCACGCCATCACAGGGCCCACCCACACCTAGGGACAATTTAGTACAGGCGATTCACCTGACCTACATGTCTTTGGACTGTGGGAGGAAACCGGAGCCCCCGGAGGAAACTCCACACAGAGGACAACCCGGGACGACCCCCTAAAGTTGGACTACCCCGGGACTCGAACCCAGGACCTTCTTGCTGTGAGGCGACCGCGCTAACCACTGCACCACCGTGCCACCCACTCTGTCACTACTTCACTCATTTTAGTTTTCTTACTTTGACAAGTGGTGATCATTCTGTTTTGAACCTTTTTTGAATATATTTTTATTCAGATTTTGCGATAGGCGGAGTTTGACGTTCGAGCTAGGGGGGGCAAAAAAACCAAAAACTCATTGTAACAGCTGAGACCTGGCCTACCACCCTGGGAACACAGCACGAGCAGATATGGACTAAACATATACTATGTTTATTTTTAAAGCAGATTTGAAATGACATCGTAACAATTTAACAATTCGCCTTTATGAAATCCAGTCACGGCAAGGCTGTCTTGCAACGCGATAGACACAAGGTGGCGGAATGCCCCGACACTTGGACATTAAACTAAATGCAACAGCCCCAACGTAACTCAAGTCCTAAACCAAAGGGGCATCTCCAGCAATTAAGGAAGTGTTCGACTTAAGTGGAAAACGATCGCTTTGTACTTCCAAAACATTTTGAGGGGAATTGGGGCAGAGTAGGTTGCTTAGGATGGCCGTGTTTTCTCCAGGATCATCTGCGGTACCTAGTTGGGCTAGCTAGTGCATCTGTGGTACCTAGTTGGGCTAGTGCATCTGTGGTACCTAGTTGGGCTAGCTAGTGCATCTGCGGTACCTAGTTGGGCTAGCTAGTGCATCTGTGGTACCTAGTTGGGCTAGCTAGTGCATCTGTGTTACCTAGTTGGGCTAGCTAGTGCATCTGTGTTACCCAATTGGGCTAGCTAGTGCATCTGTGGTACCTAGTTGGGCTAGTGCATCTGTGGTACCTAGTTGGGCTAGCTAGTGCATCTGCGGTACCTAGTTGGGCTAGCTCGTGCATCTGTGTTACCTAGTTGGGCTAGCTAGTGCATCTGCGGTACCTAGTTGGGCTAGCTAGTGCAGCTGCGGTACCTACTTGGGCTAGCTCGTGCATCTGTGTTACCTAGTTGGGCTAGCTAGTGCATCTGCGGTACCTAGTTGGGCTAGCTAGTGCAGCTGCGGTACCTAGTTGGGCTAGCTAGTGCATCTGCGGTACCTAGTTGGGCTAGCTCGTGCATCTGTGTTACCTAGTTGGGCTAGCTAGTGCATCTGCGGTACCTAGTTGGGCTAGCTAGTGCAGCTGCGGTACCTACTTGGGCTAGCTCGTGCATCTGTGTTACCTAGTTGGGCTAGCTAGTGCATCTGCGGTACCTAGTTGGGCTAGCTAGTGCAGCTGCGGTACCTAGTTGGGCTAGCTAGTGCATCTGCGGTACCTAGTTGGGCTAGCTAGTGCAGCTGCGGGGGGACCGTCAGGACTGCTAGCAGTTGCTGCTGATCCAGAGCTGCTCCAAGTTTCCTCCAAGTTCACAGCAGCATCGTTTTGCCTCTCGTCATCATCGGCTAGTGATGTTTGTGTTGTATCCTTGTTAGCTCCCGATGGCTGACCACGTGTGTCGCCTGGAGCTCGACGTTTTAAAAAGCTCCTCATGTCCATATTTTCGTGCCGACTAGATAACTACAACGTTGTTACCCATGTATGCTGGCTGAGACTCGCTTGCTCGATTTACGTTAGCGTACGTGTCACTCGTCACGTGACCCAGAGCCCTGAACATTTTTTATTTTTTTACTAAAGCAGCAGTATATGAACTCAGAAGTATTACCTAGTACCATTTAGTTGTTTTGTGTTATTTAAAATATTGATAAAATATCTGGTCATGCCGAACGTAATTATTCCACTCTTTTTTGAAACAATGCAATTACCCGTTTCAGCCACCAGGGGGGGCAGTGCTCCCCCTGCCCCCCCCCCACACACACACACACACAAACTCCGCGCACGGTTACAGGTCATTACCAATATAACCCCACCCACCCCCTCCCACAACCTGCAACAGCAACAACATAAAATGTACAATACAATAAGACAAGAGCACAACAACAAAGCAGCAGTACATTAACAGTATGAGAGACAAATAAATAAAATAAAATAAAACCGGCAAGTTGGCAAACTGCTTGGACCACACGTGGTCAGCATGTAGTCAGCGACAGGTGACTACAGGCTATAGGACTATAGGAACACCTCACATCACGGCCTCTCATCCAAAGGAAGCCTCTGCAGGGCCTTAAAGAAAGATATAAAGGGTTGCCATCTTGTGGTGAATTTATCATTGAACCCCCCAAAGAGTATTTCATTTTCTCCAACTTAAGAAGGAACATGACCTCTTTAAGCCAAGAGGAGAAGGAGGGAGGCAGTGCAGACTTCCAGTTCAGAAGAATTCTGCCACGGGCTGACGGGGTTGTGAAAGCGACGATGTCGGCTTGTTCACGATTTAACTAAAACAAATCGGTGGGGACGCCAGAGACAGCTATTAAGGGGCATGGCTGCAGGTCAGTTTCAAGGACATCAGAAAGAGTTTTAAAGACTGAATGCCAATAGGGTTGCTTTGGGGCAGTGAACAAACATATGAGAGAGGTCACATGAGGAGGCGTGACACCTGCCACAAACTGTCACTTACACTTTTAGGATAGTCTGGATTTGGAGACGTGTACTCTGTGCAAAATTCTGAATTGAATATACCCGAGACGGGCACAGGAAGTGGTAGTTCACACCCTATCAATTGCCTCATCCCACCCAACCCTGTGGATGTGAAGAGTAGGGTAATTGGCCAAGTACAATTGGGGAGAAAAGGGGGAAATAAATAAATAAAAAGATTTGAAAGTATCATTAATCCCTACTGGGTCAGAACTCAGAAGTCAACCTACAATTTGTGGAATTAATCGTGAGGCTGCACCGCGTTTTAGTTGGTGCGGCAGCAGGCGGCTTGCCTTATGGCCACGTTCATAGCACGTACCACACGAGGCAAGAGTAAGCACTCTGCGTCTCCAGCAGACACGAGACCGAATGCGGATTGGAGATTTAGGCCCCGAGAGCAGGATAAGCAGCTCAGACAATGGATGGATGCATTTAGGGCGCCGTTTATACAGTTCTGGGGACGGGCTTAGAGCATACTGATGGTCTAACTCAAGAACACCCTTAGAAGGCTCATCCAGCCTAGCCTTGTGGGTCTTATTAAGATGTGGAGAATAACAAATGATTTGCCCTCTGAGATGGGCCTTCAGCGACTCCCATAGCAGTGAGTGTGGACTGGAACCTGTCTGGTTAAAAATAAATAATTCATCGATGGAAGTGGAGCTCATGTCACAGAACCGTGTTGGACAGCAAAAGAGAACTGAATCTCCCGTATGGAGATGTTCGGGGTGGTGTAGACAGAACCAAGTGTCAGGTCAGGGGTCCACGGTCAGAGATGATGATGATGGGTAAGTATTCAGAGGAGGTCACCTCCGGTAGTAACGCCAGGAAAGGAGTGGTGTGCATGTGAAAAGAATGACTACTCACGAGACTGGGGCTACTGGCACCTCCAGGGGTCAGTAAAACCCTTCGGGGACATGAAGTCTAGGAAGGACTTTGCCACGACTGTGCAGTTCCAGTGTGTGGCGGCCCAAGCAACTGCCAGATGACATGAGAGAAGAGAGAGGGGGAAAACATCACAAAACACAAGACAAAAAAACAAACAGAAAGAAAAAAAATACACCCAGCAGACATGTAGCAAGAACAACCACCCACCCCTCCCCCCTCCCCCATCCCCCGTCCCCCGTCCCCAAACGATGGAGCCAGCAGGTAAACCCCTCTTGTAGCTTCGGTGCACAGAGGTGCACTAACTACAGTGCTCAGCACCAACAACTCCGCAGCGCAGGTGTGTGAGTAGAGAGAACAAGTAAACATAATATAATATCACCTTTAAGAAAGTTGGTATTAAAAAATCATATATATATATATATATATATATATACACACACACACAACGTGCACGGATAAGTAGACCCGTCAGCCTTAAGTCGGACCCTTTAGTCGACTGGTTAACGCCAGAGCCTGCAGAACAGGAGATACAGGTTCGCGTCCCGGCTGTGGCGGTCCCGAGCTGACCCCCCCCCCCTCCTCCCAATTCGCTGCTATTCATCACGGATGAATAGGCTCGGTAGTCCTTGGCTAACGAGTCGGACCCTTTAGTGGACTGGTTAACGTTGTCGCCCGCGGTGCGGAATACACGAGTTCGCGTAGCGGCTGTAACGGTCCCGAGCTGCCCCCCGAATTTGCTAATATATAAAAATATATATACACACACACACATACATACATGCACACATAAACACCGATGCATAGAAAATAAAAAAATCTTTTCAAGAGCAACAAAACACACCGGGTCCCTGGAAATGAATATGGGTAATTAGAGAATTGGCAGCGCACAGGACGCTGGGTGTCACTTGCTACACATTTTAAATAAACAACACAAATTAGGCAGTGTAGATAACCACTACAGTCAGCAGTGTGGATACCCACTACAGTCAGCAGTGTAGATACCCACTACAGTCAGCAGTGTAGATACCCACTACAGTCAGCAGTGTGGATACCCACTACAGTCAGCAGTGTAGATACCTACTACAGTCAGCAGTGTAGATACCTACTACAGTCAGCAGTGTGGATACCTACTACAGTCAGCAGTGTGGATACCTACTACAGTCAGCAGTGTAGATACCCACTACAGTCAGCAGTGTAGATACCTACTACAGTCAGCAGTGTAGATACCTACTACAGTCAGCAGTGTAGATACCCACTACAGTCAGCAGTGTAGATACCCACTACAGTCAGCAGTGTAGATACCTACTACAGTCAGCAGTGTGGATACCTACTACAGTCAGCAGTGCGGATACCCACTACAGTCAGCAGTGCGGATACCCACTACAGTCAGCAGTGCAGATACCCACTACAGTCAGCAGTGTGGATACCCACTACAGTCAGCAGTGCGGATACCCACCACAGTCAGCAGTGCGGATAACCACCACAGTCAGCAGTGGGGATACCCACCACAGTCAGCAGTGCGGATACCCACTACAGTCAGCAGTGTGGATACCCACTACAGTCAGCAGTGTAGATACCCACCACAGTCAGCAGTGTAGATACCCACCACAGTCAGCAGTGTGGATACCCACTACAGTCAGCAGTGTAGATACCCACTACAGTCAGCAGTGTAGATACCCACTACAGTCAGCAGTGTAGATACCTACCACAGTCAGCAGTGTAGATACCCACTACAGTCAGCAGTGTAGATACCCACCACAGTCAGCAGTGTAGATACCCACTACAGTCAGCAGTGTAGATACCCACTACAGTCAGCAGTGTAGATACCCACTACAGTCAGCAGTGTAGATACCCACCACAGTCAGCAGTGTAGATACCCACTACAGTCAGCAGTGCGGATACCCACTACAGTCAGCAGTGTAGATACCCACTACAGTCAGCAGTGTAGATACCCACTACAGTCAGCAGTGTAGATACCCACCACAGTCAGCAGTGTAGATACCCACTACAGTCAGCAGTGTGGATACCCACTACAGTCAGCAGTGCGGATACCCACTACAGTCAGCAGTGTAGATACCCACTACAGTCAGCAGCAGTGTAGATACCTACTACAGTCAGCAGTGTAGATACCCACTACAGTCAGCAGTGTGGATACCCACTACAGTCAGCAGTGTAGATACCCACTACAGTCAGCAGTGTGGATACCCACTACAGTCAGCAGTGTGGATACCCACTACAGTCAGCAGTGCGGATACCCACTACAGTCAGCAGTGCAGATACCCACTACAGTCAGCAGTGTAGATACCCACTACAGTCAGCAGTGTAGATACCTACTACAGACTACAGTCAGCAGTGTAGATACCCACTACAGTCAGCAGTGTAGATACCCACTACAGTCAGCAGTGCGGATACCCACTACAGTCAGCAGTGTAGATACCCACTACAGTCAGCAGTGTAGATACCCACTACAGTCAGCAGTGTAGATACCCACTACAGTCAGCAGTGCGGATACCCACTACAGTCAGCAGTGTAGATACCCACTACAGTCAGCAGTGTAGATACCCACTACAGTCAGCAGTGCGGATACCCACTACAGTCAGCAGTGTAGATAACCACTACAGTCAGCAGTGCGGATACCCACTACAGTCAGCAGTGTAGATACCCACTACAGTCAGCAGTGTAGATACCCACTAGTCAGCAGTGTGGATACCCACTACAGTCAGCAGTGTAGATACCCACTACAGTCAGCAGTGTAGATACCCACTACAGTCAGCAGTGCGGATACCCACTACAGTCAGCAGTGTGTAAAAAAAGCTGGCATCACTTCTGACAAGAGACCGAGAACAAACAGGGGAAAAAGAGGAACTAATAATAATAATAATAATAATAATAATAATAAACAGCGTCCACACCAACCTAGAACAGCAAAGGCGAACTCTAATCGCGGGCCAGAGTAATTGTCAATCATCTTCCGTCGTATGCTGAACCTGGCTAGGAAACCCGGAAGTGACGTCTGGAACGAGCCAGCGCTGCCTTGGGGTCGGGGAAAGAGTTGCTGGCCGCCATGGGTCACGCCGAGCCTCGCTGGGTAGAGCAAGCCGTCCCTAACCCCCAGCTGGGTGCCCAGGGTCTGCCTGACCCGAGGAAACTCCGCGATGATGTGGAACTACTTTCTGTGTGTGTGTATGTGTGTGTGTGTGTGTGTGTGTGTGTGTGTGTGTGTGTGTGTGTGTGTGCGCGCGCTAAGCGCAGGGATACGTCGTGACGTCATCGTTAGTGACGCGCCTGATAGGAAGTCCGGTCCAGCGAGCCTAGCGGTGATAGTTGGCGGTGTAACGGTGCCATGTCGTAACGTGAATAAAGTAAGCGAACGTTAATGGAGACTTCGTCTGATGAATGCCGACACATAACGCTGCAGGATGTCAGAAGTCTAGAGGACCGAGATGGTTGTTACGGGTGGTATTATAGCACCCCCCAGTGGATGTTGGCTGTAGTTAATGTTACGTAAGGCACGCAGTCCCCTGCGTGCGTCAGTTCACCTCTGTATTGTTGATACCCGCAGTTGGACGCTAAAGCCCCTTAACCGTTATCCTGGAGTCTGCCTCGGTTTTACTCACCGCTAGCTCTAACATGGTGTCAGAAGTGGACCTTTGATTCGGCGATCTGGTGGCTGAAGGGACATCGAGCCGTCAAGCGAGTTTTGCAGGTTTTTTGGTTTGCTAATGCTAGCTAGCCGTACCGCAGCAACAGCAGTGACGCCGCCATCATGGCCGCCGCCATATCCCCGCCAGCTCCCATGAAGCTCAGGGGCGACCTGAGCGCGAACTGGGAAATCTCCCGAGCAGAATCTGAAGATTATGCTTTAGCCACACGGCTGGTGGACAAGGACAGAAGGTCAAGGCGGCGACTCTGAGCAGGGTCATGGGAGTTGAATGTCTTAACTTAAATCTGACCGACGCACAGCAAGAAGACGCGGCCGGCATGCTGGACTCATTGGAAAGGTATTTCAAGCCCGCTACACATGTGATTTATGAGCGCTACGTTCTTGGCTGTTGTAAACAAGAGGAAGGTGAAACAATAGACTGTTTCTCAGGGAGAAAGCTTCCATATGTGAATATGGAGCCCTGAGAGATGACTTAATCAGGGGCAGAATAGTCATCGGCATTGCTAAAGAGGGCACACGCAGACGGTTGTTAAGGGAAAAGGACTTGACTCTAGCCAGTGCTATTGAAGCATGCAGAGCAGCAGAGCTGAGTGATTTGCAGTTGGGATCCATGGAGCAGCAGAGATCACTCGTGGACAATGGCAGTGTCGTAAGGAAACAAACATTCAAAAGATCAGCCAGTACTACAGAGAAAATGAGTGGGCACCCCAGATCACAAGGTGGGGGCCTCTCCGCCTGCAAATACTGTGGCACAGCACATGAGTGGGGAAGAGAACACTGCCCAGTGTATGGCAAGACCTGCAATGCTTGTGGCACAGCCAATCACTTTGCGAGAGTTTGCAATAAAAATAAGAAAAAGGATGGTAAACTCCACGCCGTTGAGGGACTGAACATGGATAAAGACAACACAGCCATGGACACAAATGATGTGTATGCAACAGAAAGCATTGGTGCAGTGGGAACAAAAGGCAAGAAATGGTTTGTCAATCTTCTCCTAAATGGCAAACTACAGAGATGCCAGCTTGACTCAGGAGCTACGTGCAACGTCATGAGTCTCAGGGACAAGAAGAGGCTAGCTCCCAGAGAGAAACTAAAGCATAGTAGCACCACACTGAAAATGCACTCAGACCAAGGTCTGCCATCATTAAGGGTCCTTAACACTGAGTGTGTTGTACAGGGCAGCAAATACAAGCTGGGTTTGGAGGTAGTAAATACACAACAGTTGCCACTGCTGTCAGGGTCCATGTCAGAGGAGATGGGGCTCATATACTTCACCATCCCAGAGGAGCTCAGAGTAGAAGGGCTCAACGCAGTGGACGACAGCCTCACCATGCCTCTCACCAGAAATACAGTCATCAGAGCATATCAGGATGTCTTCACTGGCCCTGTGGAGGCACTCCCTGGAGAGGTTCATTTCGACTTGGATCCAGTGGTTCAGCTGGTACAGAGTGCACTATGCAATGTTCCGGTGGCTATGAAGGAAGCTGTGAAGGCTCAGCTCGACTGATATGAAAGAATGGGTCATATCACATCAGTCAGTGAGCCCACGGATTGGATCAGCAATATGGTCATAGTCAAAAGACCAGAAAAGCTGCACATGTCTACAGCCGCACCGTCTCAACCAGGCAGTCAGATGCTCGCATTACCTCATGCCCACACTGGAGGATGTGCTCTATAAACTGCCTAAAGCCAAGGTCTTCACACTGGTCGATGCAAGAGATGCTTTTCTTCAGTGTAAACTGCATGAGGCTAGCAGCCTCATGACCACCTTTTGGACCCCCTGGGGCCGGAAGAGATGGTTGAAACTTCTGTTTGGTGTGTCAGTAGCCCCAGAGGTCTACCAGAGGAAACAGCATGAGCTGTTGGAAGGGCTTGAGGGAGTGGAGCCTATAGCTGACGACATCCTCATTGTTGGTTGTGGCGACAGTGAGGAAGAGGCAAATAAGGACCAAGATGACAAGCTGATGGCCCTTCTTGACCACTGTCGATAAGTGAAACTGCGGCTCAGTGTCACATGGCCACATCCTGTCAGCTGCAGGTCTAAAAGCTGACCCGGAGAAAGTCAGAGCAGTTTTGGATATGCCAGCCCCATCCGACGTCAAGGGTGTGCAGAGACTCATTGGATTTGTCATGTACTTGGCTAAGTTTCTCCCGCGGCTCTCAGAAGTATGCGAGCCTTTGAGAAGACTCACAGACAAGGACACCATCTGGCACTGGCCAGACACAGATGTCTGTGCTGCGATACTATGATGTGTCAAACCCCGTCACAGTACAGAGTGACTCCAGCCAGCATGGCATGGGCTGCTATCTGATACAGGAGGTACAGCCTATTGTTTTCACGTCGAGGGCACTCACGCCTACAGAGCAAAACTATGCGCAGATAGAGAAGGAATGCCTCAGCACATTATTTGCCTGCCAGCGTTTCCATCATTATCTGTACGGTCAAGACAATATCAAAGCGGAGACAGATCACAAGCCCCTTGTAGCAGTCTTCAGCAAGCCTCTCCTCAATGCTCTCACAACTGTCATGACCCCCTTTGGGAGATTTTATTTCGACAGGCTCCCATTTGGCATTACGAGTGCCCCAGAAATATTCCAACGAGAAATGTCAGAGCTTCCGAGAGATCAGGAGGGTGTGGCCACGTATATGGACGACATCCTCATCTACTCAGATACCATAGAAGAGCACGAGGAGAGACTCCAGCGCACTCTGCTCACGCTAAAAAAAAAGCAGGGTTAAAACTCAACCACGACAAGTGTCTCATACGCCAGTGAAAGCTCATCTACCTGGGACACTGTATCGACGAGAACGGCGTTCGCCCTGACGAGACCAAGGTCCAGGCTATCACTCAGCTAGAACCGCCATGCAATGTGACTGAGCTGAGGAGATTCTTGGGCATGACTCACTACCTAGACAGGTATCTCCCACACCTGTCGGAGGTCACCAGACCCCTCAACGACCTCCTGAAGAGTGACGTGATGTGGACTTGGGGGGGCAGCACAGGAGGGGGCCTTTACAAAGGTAAAACAACTAATCAGTGAGTCGCCTGTGCTAACCTTTTATGACTTGACAAAGCCCACCATAGTCAGTGCTGATGCCAGTAATTATGACTTAGGCGGGGTCCTTTTGCAAAAACATGATGGACTGTTAAAACCCATAGCCTACTATTCTAGAACACTCACGGAGGCAGAAAAGCGCTACGCGCAAATAGAAAAAGAGTGCCTCTCATCAGTTTGGACATGTGAAAAATTTACAAGATATCTGTACGGCCTTGATTCATTCACTTTACAAACTGACCACAAATCACTCGTTTCCTTGATAAACAGTAGAGACTTAGATTCAGTACCGATGAGGTGTCAGAGACTGTTAATGCGCATGATGCGTTATAGTCCCACTGCTGACTATGTCCCTGGAATGCAGCTCGTCGTTGCAGATACGCTGTCACGGCACCCTCACCCACATGCAGAGATGGAAGTCTCGGAGCTGACCAGCGAACGGGAAGCCTATGAGGAGGCTGTCAGGGAGGCCTGGCCCATCACACCAACCAAGCTGGACATTGTCAAGCAGCAGACACTGCAGGATGGTGAGTTGCAGTTGGTCAAGCAGTTCGTGACAAAGGGATGGCCCAGGTATTCAGCAGATGTACCGCTCCAGGTAAAAGCCTATTATGTACGTATCTAGACACCATCTTACAATTTCAAAAGGGCTGGTATTGTACGACAACAGAATAGTGGTGCTTCAGAGCTTGAGAAAGGAAATGCTGCAGCGCATTCATGATGGTCACCAAGGGGTAGTGAAATGCCTTGAGAGAGCTAAGTGCAGTGTATGGTGGCCTGGAATCAGCAAGCATATTCAGGAAATAGTCAGCACATGCAGTGAATGTCAGACGTCTCAGCCTACACAGAGAAGAGAACCACTGATCACCACCCCACTCCCAAGCTGCCCATGGGAGAGGGTGGCGGCTGATATTTGCGAACTAAACAAAGAAAACTTCCTTGATGTTGTGGACTATTTTTCGAGGTACATTGACATTGCCTACCTCAAAGATATGTCCAGTAACACTACCATAGCCAAGTTAATGAAATCTTTGCTAGATGGGGTTGCCCTAACGAACTTATTACTGACAACGGGCCTCAGTTTTCTGGGAGAGGATTTGCTCAGTTTGCCAAGAACTATGATTTTAAACACATCACGACAAGCCCTCACTACCCCCAAGCTAACGGCGAGGCAGAGAGAGAGCTGTAAGGACTGCTAAGCAGATCCTAAAACAAGCAGACCAGTTCTTAGCACTAATGATTTACAGATCAACTCCCATACAAGCCACGGGGTCGAGCCCAGCACAACTCATGCTAGGACGACAGATGGGGACTACAGTCCCCACCCTGGAGGCCTTTCTGCAGCCTGCATGGCCAGACCTTCGGCGAGTGAGGAGGACGGATGAGAGAGCCAAGGAGACGTACAGATGAGACTACAACAACAAATACAACACAAAGGCCCTCCCAGAACTACAATCGGGGGCCAGTGTTGCTGTGAGGCTGGATAACGAGCGCGGGTGGTCAAAGCCAGCTGTAGTCCTGCGAGAGTGCGACACACCCCGCTCATGCATCATCCAGACAGACAAAGGTGAGCTGCGGAGGAATCGCCATCACCTTAAACCCATCCACCTTGCTCTTGGGACTCCTTCTAAAGAGGGGGTGGTGGTCACTGAGAGTGATGCTGGAGTGTTCTCACCTTCACCAGTTGAGATTGAGAATCAACCTCCTGTCACACCCACCGTTGCTGCACCGAAAACTCCGGTGTGAGTGACACGCTGTGGCAGAACTGTAAAACCGCCGGACAAATATGGGGAGTACGTTCTGAAATAGGATATAGCCTGCGGTTATGATAGTGACTGGTAGTTCACCCAGATCACTTTGGTTATTGTAAGGCTTGGGTATTGTATGTTTTGTTCTATGGCAGAAGTTGAGAGACTGTTCCTGTGAGGGAATGATAAAAAAAAAAGCTGACGTCAAAGAATTGTTGAAATGTTGGGTCAATGTTTCATTGATGTTTAACTCTGTTTACAGGTTGTTTAAACATGTTAATATGACAAGTCTTCCAGGGTTTCAGTAAGAAGTAACAGTAAATGTGGGATTGCAGGAGTAACTTTATTAAGATGTATTATGATTTGTACATTCATTTCAATGGATAATGAGTTACTGCCATTTGCATGTCTTATCAGACTCACAGGAAGGGAGACGCATTGATATGGAACTACTTTCTGTGTGTGTGTGTGTGTGTGTGTGTGTGTGTGTGTGTCTTAAGCGCAGGGATACTTAGTGATGTCATCGTTAGTGATGCACCGATAGGAAGTTCCGTCCAGTGAGCCTACCAGTGAAAGGTGTCGGTGTAACGGAGCTATGTCGTAACGTGAATAAAGTAAGTGAACGTTACGCCGACACACAACACTACAAACCCCCTCCTGCGGTTCACCGCGGTCGGCGGATAGCCGGGAAGGAGTCGGATTTGCTGACCCTGGTATTTTGAATTCTTTATTTCGGCAGCTTTTCGTCGGATCTCCTCCACGGCATGGCAGTAGTGGAGCCTCAGGATGAATGGCCGAGGCGGCTCCCCATCGGCGGGGCGCCGTCGAAGGGACCGGTGACAGCGGTCAGTCAGCGTGGAGAAGCACGTCGGTGAGTTGCTGAGCACCAGTCTCCGGGTCGGGGGCCCTCCTTTCCCTCTGGTGGCCCTCCCTTCCCTCTGGTGGCCCTCCCTTCCCTCTGGTGGCCCTCCCTTCCCTCTGGTGGCCCTCCCTTCCCTGTGGAACCCCTGTTATGCGGATCCTGTTCCCACGCAGCCGCCCCTCCGTGTCCTCACATTTGTCCGACAGTCCAGTAGTTTCGGGGTGAGGCGAGCCACCTCGGTCATTCTGGCCTTACAGCCGCCATTACTGCCTGTGCGTCCTTCTTCATTGGTTTTGTAGATCAGCCGTGACTTTGGTAATTCGGTCGTCAGTCGTGGCCCAAACGTCTTCCTTGTTTTGGGGGCCATGTCCTCGCGAAGTGTCTCGAGGGCAGCGAGCTCCTTGTGGGCCGGAACGCCGTTTTCTCCTCGGGAGCGCGTGCTAGGCGAGCTCGAGGCTCCCCCGGGCCCCGGTTGTTCTTTTATTAGTCTTCACCGTGGTTGGAAACCGGCCCCTTAAGTCACAGATTGCGTTATGACTATGAGATGAGGGATTACTGTGCGAGCTGGTCGGATTTAAACTTGTTTAAAAGTGATTTTAGAGGTAAAACTGCGGAGCTATTGGGAAGTGCGACTGGTCCCTCTGCGTGCGCCGGAAGTCCCCCCCTGCTTTGAACTTTTAACTAAAATTACATAAGCCAAACATAGAATATTCAATTTTCCGAGGGAAAAATTTATTCAAACGTGCAGAACCAGTATGAGCTGATTTGGGATCACGTGGAGACAAAATTAAATCAGTATGTTGTGATTTTATGTCCCTAAGCCATTTCCCATACGCTGCTTTAACATCGCTCACGGTTACCACTGCAGTATGTACTGTAGTGCAGTGATAGGAATAGCCACAATGATTATGCTGTCGTTATAAACTTTGGGCACCACCTACTTGGGGGCACCACCTATGACGTCCATGTGAAAGTGAGATAAACCAGATTAATCAGTTTCAGATCTGAATAAGTAAATTCTCAATTACAGATATTTGCTTCAGAGAGACACACAAGCAACGACTTTCAATAACAGAACCATTTATTAATGGCTAAATATCTGCCAACAATAGAATAAATGGGTAAATTTGAAAGAATAAATGAAAATCAGTCTGAAATAGTGTTGTATTGTGGTAAGAATACAAATGAGGACGGCTGTAGCATTCGTAGGTTTTTTCACTTTCCTTTTCAAGTCTTTCCTTCTTCTTCGAGTACTTCCGGCAAGACCTATTATTACTTTTCAACAGCATGTTATAACATGAAGCTCCACCTGGCGGCATAATCAGGAATTGTACAGAACATCACATCCCTCTTAATCAGGAAACACTTCTATCGTGAAATTGTATCTGTAGCCTTGCAATTGTAATACTACAACATTAACATGTTACATTTCACAATGAGCAATGAGATAACAGTCACTATGCAAGTAAGAACAATGAGTTAACAGTTACCATGCATTGTATTAAATGAAGTTACATTTGCTTTTTTCTAACTCGGTGAGTAACATAACAAAATCATCCTGACTCGCTAAGTCATAACAACATCATTTGTCCAAACTGGTGCTCATCTCAGCCTGGCCTGTCTAGCAGGAGGTGTGTGTGTATCTGGCTGTAGTGCAGGTGTGTGTGTGTCTTAAGTGTGATGCAAGTGTAGTGTCATGGTCACTGTCACCCCCTCTTCCCCCAAGAGAGAATGGTGCAAGGTACGAAGCATTCCAGCAGCGTCCATCTGACAGTATGTAAGAACACTGTCTTTTCTTCCCCACCACTCTGAGCGGTTTGGAAAACTTGCGTTGTGTCCTAGGAAGGATGCCAGGTTTCTTCACCCGGACATACGAGCCACACTGAAAGAACACACTCTTTGCCCCTCGCTTGTGATCTGCGTATGCTTTACGCTTGTCCTGTTTCTTGCCTACCCTGAAGGCTGTGTCCTTCGGTGATGGTAATGTGGCCTGAGGAATCTGGAACCCAGCCTATTCGTAGGTTTTTTTCACTTTCCTTTTCAAGGCTTTCTTTCTTCTTCCAAGTACTTCCGGCAAGACCCAGTATTACCGTGCAACAGCATGTATAACATGAAGCTCCACCTGGCGGTATAATGAGGAATTGTACAGAACATCACAAATAGGTAAATGGATCACGCAGTTGGTGATGAATCACTCAGTTGGTGATGGTATCAGAGGTTAATTTTCAGAAATCAGAGAAAACCAGAGAAAGCGAGACGCTATGAAAAGGGTTAAAATCTTTCTGAGTCTTAAAATGAAGATTTTAGATTATTGTTCGACATCAACTCTTATCAAAGGTAGTAAAGTGACTCGAGCCTGCCTGAGATGAAGCGTTGCTGTAGAGATGATCTGGTCCGGCTGGAGGCCGATCGTACATAATACCGGCATAGTCCCGAGGTTGCCCAGCAACGATGTCCAGCTGTGGCAGTTCTCGGCTGATGTTCCGCTGCGGGTTGTATAGCGTACCCCGGGCCAGAGAAAGTAATGGCTGCAGCCTAAAAGCAAAAGCGCGGTGAGTATGAAGCACGGTCACGTGAGTGTCATAATTACATTTAAGTGTCATGCCTAATATAGATTCATGCAATAGTAATGTGGCAGTAACATACTGTTGCTATAAAGTAGCCCTGTCCTGTTCATTGGTTTTGGGGCTGGACCTGTGTGGTAAAATGCCAAATCAAAAGCACGGTGAGTAATCGATGTGGGCTGGGGAACGAAGCACTGTGACGCAACGAATGTGGGCGGGGCTGGACGGTGAATGTGGGCAGGGCTGGTCGGGCTGGACGGTCAACTCCGCCTTCCCACAGGCTGCAGCCGGTACTACTTGCCGGGCAAAGCTGTCTGGTTTAATACAACAGTGCATCTGCCTTTGTCCGCTGGCAGGATGATTATGGTATGGTCCTTCCTGAGAGTCGTGAGAGCTTTCCTCTCGCCTCTACTGATGTTGGACGGCGGCGCCTTCGCATTGCTGAAACAGGCTGAAACTTTAGTCCGCAGTTGCTCCGCTTCTGTATGAGGGGCCGTACAAGCCATCATTCATGTGCATAAGGCATGTGTATGAGAGCAAATGTATGAATGTGTGAGTGAACATATATTGAATGTGAGTTACAATCTTTAAATATGAGAATAAAAATGTGTGGGTGTAAAAAGGAAAATATATGTATGTGAAAGAGTATTTATGTGAGTGGGAGTAGAATGAGTTATGGCTTGTACGGCCCTTCATACTGCCGGGTCGGCGATGTTGTTTTTACATATCTCTGATTCCGTGGCTGTGATCAGGTACACGAGCGGGATTTCCCTCGGCGTGACAGCAAAATCCAGCCCCTTAGCAAGGATGTCTTTCATGTCTTTCTCCGCCTGGGTGAGTTGCCTGTCGGACTGATTCTTCTCCCATTTGTCCACATCGCCGGCGTGTGTCTGGCATTCAGTTTTCAGATGTAAACATTGATGACAACATAATGAACAGGTTAACTTTTAATCTTGTATTTCTTTGAATCTTTTTGAATCCTCTGTGAAGTTTGCAGTATAATCATGGTCAATTATTACTCTCTATATCGTATATTTTTAAGCCATGGGGTTTTAATCTTTTTGAAAAATGTCCAAAGCCCAGAATTTTGTTGTTGTTGTTGTCCTGCACGACAGCACGGCTGTGTACGAGCCGTTCTCATAGCCCAGAGGCATGATGGGAGTAACACTACTGCGCATATTCAGTGGGCCCCATGTACCCGGAAGTAACCCGGAAGCCAGAAACCTTTTTGGCGTATGCGCCAGGCGAGCAATTGTCATACGAATGAACAGGCACCATTTTTAGATCCGGTATCCAGTTCTAGTGTAATACATCCATGCTGCCAACGGTCCCAACCTCCCGCCATATAGGGAGTCCCCACTGGTTTACGTTGAGGCAGCTCTTGTCCTCCTCTCTTCCATTGGCTGCTGCACTGTTTGTGCATCTTTCTGGCTTTGACAAACACCCAGTTAAGATAACTACACTTAACCGGGGCCTGTTTAATATGGGATTTCTCCCCTTCCCTTGCTCCATTATATTCCAGTGACTCGTAACAATACACACACACACACACACACACACACACACACACATACACACACACACACACATACTTAAGTGTTTCAGATCTTCATGCAAATAGTAACACAAGACAAAGAGAACCTGAGTAAATACAAAATCTCAGGCATTCACCCTCAGCCAAGGTCGTCGTTCATGATCAACAATAAGAAAGAGAGTGGACAAAAATGGAATTGATGGGAGAGTTGCAAGGTGCAAACAACTGCTAACTAAAAGAAGCCTTAGTGCTCGTCTCACATTTGCAAAAAAAGCACATTGATGACCCCAAAGCCCTTTGAGAGAATGTTCTGTGGACAAACGAGACAGAAGTGGAACACTTTGGGGGACATGTCTGATGTAAAGCAAACACAGCATCTCACAATAATAATAATAATAATAAAGTTGTTGGTATACCAAGAGTCAGATATTGTGGTGGTAGTGTGGTGATGCCGTGACGCTTTGCCATCATTGAAGGAGCCATGAATTCTGCTCTCTACCAGAACATTCTGAAGGAGAATGCTGGTCACCAGTCTGTGATCTGAAGTGCAATTGGGTTATGCAGCAGGACGCTGATCTAAAACACAAGAGTAAGTCCACCACAGAATGGCGCAAAAGAAACAGAACGAAGGTTTTGGAGCGGTCTAGTCAAAGTCCTGACTTCAACCCCATTGAGATGCTGCAGTAGGACCTTAAACGAGTGGTTCACGCTCCAAAACACTCCGATGTCGTTGAATTACAGCAGTTCGCAAAGAAGAGTGGGCCAAAATACCTCCAAAGCGATGTGAAAGACCGATCTCCAATTAAAGGAAGTATTTGGTTGCAGAATTTACATTTGCAGCGGCCTCGCCCAGTACTGGTGTAGGAAGATGGTGGTGTGATCTTTGCGGTGGCCTCACCCAGTACTGGTGTAGGAAGATGGTGGTGTGATCTTTGCGGTGGCCTCATCCAGTACTGGTGTAGGAAGATGGTGGCGTGATCTTTGCGGTGGCCTCGCCCAGTACTGGTGTAGGAAGATGGTGGCGTGATCTTTGCGGTGGCCTCGCCCAGTACTGGTGTAGGAAGATGGTGGCGTGATCTTTGCGGTGGCCTCACCCAGTGCTGGTGTAGGAAGATGGTGGCGTGATCTTTGCGGTGGCCTCACCCAGTACCTTCCATGCAGTGTCTTTGTCCAAATCTGCGTCTTACGTTTTCTTCGTTTGATGGTTGGGAGAGCTGGCGCTGGATTGGCTGGGAGAGCCTGGTCTGCTGAGTCCGTTGTGTCCAAGGACCACGGCCCTGCCTGGAGCTGCGCCTGAAGAGGAAACCCCGACGGCAGTCTGACAGGATGTGGAAGCGGTGCAGGCTAAGCTAACTGCTCGCCCAGTGGTCATCAACCCTGCTCCTGGAGAGCTACCGGCCTGCTGGCCTTCACTCCAGCCCTAATTTAACACACCTGATTCTACTGATTACCTGCTTAACAAGACCTTGATTAATTTAATTACGTGTGTTAAATTAGGGTTGGAGTGAAAACCGGCAGCACGGTAGCTGTTAGCCCAGGCAGACCGGCAGGTCCGACAGTCATCCTGGCTGGCATTGGTTCTCTGGGCAGTGGTTTTGTTCTTCATTCATTCATTCACTCATCATCAGCTGCTTCTCCGGGGTCCTCTGACCAATCAGAGGTCTGCATTGATTTTGGTACCCGCTCCAGTGTTTTGGAACCTCGACAAAGGTGGTACCAGGAAAGTGGTAACAGTTACCAAAATGCAAGAACTTTCCAGTGATGGAAAACAAAAGACGGTCGAGTCGAGCTGAGCCAGTACCCTGTAGTGGAAACAGGGCAGTAATGTTATAGTTAGTTTTATATTACAGTTTGTTTTATATTACAGTTAGTTTTATATTACAGTTAGCTTTATATTACAGTTAGTTTTATATTACAGTTGTTTTATATTACAGTTAGTTTTATATTACAGTTACCTTTATATTACAGTTAGTTTTATATTACAGTTACCTTTATATTACAGTTAGCTTACAGTTAGTTTTATATTACGGTTAGTTTTATATTAGTTTTTTTATATTACAGTTAGTTTTATATTACAGTTTTATATTACAGTTAGTTTTATATTACGGTTCGTTTTATATTACAGTTAGTTTTATATTAGTTTTTTTATATTACAGTTAGTTTTATATTACAGTTAGCTTTATATTACAGTTAGTTTTATATTACAGTTAGTTTTATATTACAGTTAGTTTTTTTATTACAGTTAGTTTTATATTACGGTTAGTTTTATATTACAGTTAGTTTTTTTATTACAGTTTGTTTTATATTACAGTTAGTTTTATATTACAGTTAGTTTTTTATTACAGTTAGTTTTATATTACAGTTTGTTTTATATTACGGTTAGTTTTATATTACAGTTAGTTTTTTTATTACAGTTAGTTTTATATTACAGTTAGTTTTATATTACAGTTAGTTTTTTTATTACAGTTAGTTTTATATTACAGTTAGTTTTATATTAGTTTATATTACAGTTAGTTTTATATTACAGTTAGCTTTATATTACAGTTAGTTTTTTTATTACAGTTAGTTTTATATTACAGTTAGTTTTATATTACAGTTTATATTACAGTTAGTTTTATATTACAGTTAGCTTTATATTACAGTTAGCTTTATATTACAGTTAGTTTTATATTACAGTTAGTTTTTTTATTACGGTTAGTTTTATATTACAGTTAGTTTTTTTATTACAGTTAGTTTTATATTACGGTTAGTTTTATATTACAGTTATTACAGTTTGTTTTATATTACAGTTAGTTTTTTTTATTACAGTTTGTTTTATATTACAGTTAGTTTTATATTACAGTTAGTTTTTTATTACAGTTAGTTTTATATTACAGTTAGTTTTATATCACAGTTAGTTTTATATTACAGTTTGTTTTATATTACAGTTAGTTTTTTTATTACGGTTAGTTTTATATTACAGTTAGTTTTTTTTATTACAGTTATTTTTATATTACGGTTAGTTTTATATTACAGTTATTACAGTTTGTTTTATATTACAGTTAGTTTTTTTTATTACAGTTTGTTTTATATTACAGTTAGTTTTATATTACAGTTAGTTTTATATTACAGTTAGTTTTTTATTACAGTTAGTTTTATATTACAGTTATTTTTATATCACGGTTAGTTTTATATTACAGTTTGTTTTATATTACAGTTAGTTTTTTTATTACGGTTAGTTTTATATTACAGTTAGTTTTTTTATTACAGTTAGTTTTATATTACGGTTAGTTTTATATTACAGTTATTACAGTTTGTTTTATATTACAGTTAGTTTTTTTTATTACAGTTTGTTTTATATTACAGTTAGTTTTTTATTAGTTAGTTTTATATTACAGTTAGTTTTATATTACAGTTAGTTTTATATTACAGTTAATTTTATATTACAGTTAGCTTTATATTACAGTTAGTTTTATATTACAGTTAGTTTTATGTTACAGTTAGTTTTATATTACAGTTTGTTTTATGTTACAGTTAGTTTTATATTACAGTTTGTTTTATGTTACAGTTAGTTTTATATTACAGTTAGTTTATATTACAGTTTGTTTTATATTACAGTTTGTATGACGATCTGTGGCCGTTCAGTGTGACAGATATGAAGAAATAGAGGAAATCAGGAAGCAAATCCTTCTTCATGGCGCTGTATCTCTATTGTTGTGTGTGTTTGTGTGTGTGCGCCCTCAGTGCACCGTCTCTCTCTCTCTCTCTCCCTCTCTCTCTCTCCCTATCGCTCTCTCATGTTTCTCTTTCTGTCTGTATTAATGTCGATCTGTCTGTGCCTGACCTCCTCTCTGTTTGATGTTGTGCAGTGATGGGGTCAGAGGTCAGCGGAGCAGCTGTTGTCAGCAGAGGTGCGCTGTCTTTTCAGTGATTTCCTGTTTCCTGTTTCGATGGCCAGGGCACATCGCTACAATAAACACTCGATTCCTGTCCCAGCTGGACCCACTTCCTGTCAACCCCACCTTTTCCACAGCTGTCAGTCACTGTGAACACACACTGTGTGCGTCTCCCTGCGTGCTGTGCAGCCATGTGGAGACGGTGTGCGTCTTTATTGTGCAGTTGAAGTGGTTTAACTCGCTGCTCGCACCAGACCACCAGAAAATCCCGACACAGGATTCATCTTTCACACGAGAGGAAGACAGACACGCAGAACGCAGAGCCTTCCTGAAAGAACACTGTTGTATTTTTGCGGTCTTGGATCATAAATATGATCTTTCTTCTTTTTATCTGCGTTTTATATACAGTCCGTATAGAATGTGTCTTAAATGTTGGAGAAGCAGCAGTGGATGTCCAACACAATTTCCCTTTTCAGGGACAATAAAGTTTATCTGATCTGACCTTAAACGAAACTAAGTGGTTCAGTATTTAAAGACTCCTACGTTTAAAACGCACAACAATCAAGGTGTCCTGCTGAGCTGTCCGCTAAAACCTCTCCACTTTTTATTTGACACACTTCTTATCCAAAGCAACTTTCAAAGAGTCAGAAATTAAGAGATACATTTGAGATTTACCAACAGACAGCAATTTAAATACAAAAATCATATCATAGTACTTTGTGAAGCAGTAGTAGTAGTAGCAGTGTTAAACTAGTAGTAGTATGTCTTGATGCATGCTCAATAATTCAGGTAAGAAAATCACAGAAAGTTGAATCAGTTCATCGGGACACGTTTATTGACAGACATGTTTCATTGCTAACGAACCTTCCCATATGATGACTAACCACAAGATGCCGCTGTTCCAGGCTGCCTGAGTGTGTCTGTGACGTTAGCTGGTATGCTAATGTTACTAGCTAGTAAAGTTAGCTGGTATGCTAACTAGCATGCTAACGTTACTAGCTAGTAAGTACAGTGCATCCGGAAAGTACTCACATCCCTTCACTTTCCCCACATTTTATTATGTTACAGCCTTATTCCAAAGTGGATTAAATTCTTTTTTTCCCTCATCAATCTACACACAATACCCCATAATGATAAAGCGAAAAAGGTTTTGTAGAAATTGTTGCAAATTTATTAAAAATAAAAAACGGAAATATTGCATGTACATAAGTATTCACACCCTTTACTCAGTACTTGGTTGAGGCACCCTTGGCAGCGATTACAGCCTCAAGTCTTCTTGGGTATGAAGCTACAAGCTTGGCAAACCTATATTTGGGGTATTTCTCCCATTCTTCTCTGCAGATCCTCTCGAGCTCTGTAAGGTTAGATGGGGAGCGTCGTTGCACAGCTATTTTCAGGTCTTTCCAGAGATGTTCAATGGGGTTCAAGTCTGGGCTCTGGCTGGGCCACTCAAGGACATTCACAGACTTGTCCCGAAGCCACTCCTTCGTTGTCTTGGCTGTGTGCTTAGGGTCGTTGTCGTGTTGAAAGGTAAACCTTCGCCCCAGTCTGAGGTCCTGAGTTCTCTGGAGCAGGTTTTCATCAAGGATCTCTCTGTACTTTGCTCCATTCATCTTTCCCTCGATCCTGACTAGTCTCCCAGTTCCTGCCGCTGAAGAACATCCCCACAGCATGATGCTGCCACCACCATGCTTCACTGTAGGGATGGTATTAGCAAGGTGATGAGAGGTGCCTGGTTTCCTCCAGACGTGACATTTGGCATTCAGGCCAAAGAGTTCAATCTTGGTTTCATCAGACCAGAGAATCTTGTTTCTCATGGTCTGAGAGTCCTTTAGGTGCTTTCTGGCAAACTCCAAGCAGGCTGTCATGTGTCTTTTACTGAGCAGAGGCTTCCATCTGGCCACTCTACCATAAAGGCCTGATTGGTGGAGTGCTGCAGAGATGGTTGTCCTTCTGGAAGGTTCTCCCATCTCCACAGAGGAACGCTGGAGCTCTGTCAGAGTGACCATCGGGTTCTTGGTCACCTCCCTGACCAAGGCCCTTCTCCCCCGATTGCTCAGTTTGGCTGGGCGGCCAGCTCTAGGAAGAGTCCTAGTGAATCCAAACTTCTTCCATTTACGAATGATGGAGACCACTGTGCTCTTCGGGACCTTCAAAGCTGTAGAAATTTTGTTGTACCCTTCCCCAGATCTGTGCCTCAATACAATCCTGTCTCGGAGGTCCACAGACAATTCCTTTGACTTCATGGCTTGGTTTCTGCTCTGACATGCACTGTCAACAGTGGGACCTTATATAGACAGGTGTGTGCCTTTCCAAATCATGTCCAATCAATTGAATTTACTACAGGTGGACTCCAATCAAGATGTAGAAACATCTCAAGGATGATCAGTGGAAACAGGATGAACCTGAGCTCAATTTTGAGTGTCATAGCAAAGGGTGTGAATACTTATGTACATGCAATATTTCAGTTTTTTATTTTTAATAAATTTGCAAACATTTCTACAAAACCTTTTTCGCTTTGTCATTATGGGGTATTGTGTGTAGATTGATGAGGAAAAAAAGGAATTTAATCCATTTTGGAATAAGGCTGTAACATAACAAAATGTGGGGAAAGTGAAGGGGTGTGAATACTTTCCAGGTGCACTGTATATTTGCCAGTTCTAGAGCACTTGTTTGCTAATTGCTCTTCTGTTGTATTTTACAGTCGTTCAGAAGGCTTGCCTTAGCATGCAGTATCTGGTCATGTTGTGATTACACACCTTTATCTTATAGAAAATTTGCATCAAACACCAAAGCAGCTTCTTTCCCCAAGCTACTGGTCACAAGGAACACAAATGTAGTACGGTAGTTCACAATGAGTGTTGCTGGACCCGACAGGACACGTCACGTGATTCACTTGCATTAAGCCAAAGACTGTGATTAGGCTAATTGTTGTAGTTTTTTTTCCTACAGTTTGAACCTGGGGATAAAATGTGTCTTATTTGAGAATAAAATGACGGTAAATAATGTGTTTTAAGTATTTCAAATACACAAATACAAGCTCTTAAAATATTTTGTTACAAATTACGTCTTATTTTTTCTGTCTAGCAAAATACAAATCACAAAATACTCAAAAGTAATTAAATATGTATTTTAGATACATTTAGTTGAAATACTACCCATCTCTGGTAGTAGTAGTGGTAGTAGTAGTAGTAGTGGTGGTGGTGGTGGTGGTACATTTCCTACACAGTAACCATGGTGGCCCTGTGCCAGTGGTTAGCACTGTTGCCTCACAGCAAGAAGGCCCTGGATTCCAACCCCAGGCCGTCCCAGGTCCTTTCTGTGTGGAGTTTGCATGTTCCCGTCGTGTCTGAATGGGTTTCCTCCCACCATCAAAAAGACATGCATGTTAAGGTTAATACTCCAGCCTGAGCCTCTGAGCAAGGCAATGGAAAGAAGAACTGGATTTGGTCCCTGGGTGCTGCAGCTGCCCACTGCTCCTATACAATAGGATGGTTACATGCAGAGAACACATTCATTGTAAGAATACAATGTCAAATAAAGTGGCTTTCATGTCATATCATAGTTCAGAGTCCATGTCATGTGGAGTGGGTATCTGAAGGGTATGACAGTAATATCAGACAACAGTAATTGTAGTGGAAGTGGTTCATGCTAGCTGGACAAGTGAGTTATGCCTTTAAGAATTAAGGGGGCCAGCCAGCCAGAGGAAAGCTATCAGGCCTTTCCTGGTTTGTCTACATAATACATATTATTCAGCTTTTTAATATCTAAAAAGACTTTACTTAAAGAGTCAATAAACAACTACATGTCTCCATCCCACCATCAGGGAGGACAAAGTGTTCCTTTACTGAAGAACTTCATTAAAGACAGTCTTTGTTTTTTAGGTTACTTTTTTGTATTTTAGTCTGTCTTTGTACAACAACTTGACACGAGCCTTCTTGTCCCAGCTAGTCGAGTCTTAAGTGTGTACTGACAATATTACATGTAGTACTATGTGTTGGTGAAGGTTTTCTACCCGCTTGTTCTGTCATATCTGCTGGTTAGACACAATACCTTCACTTCTTCTTCTAACTCAACGCTACCTGGCTTCTTTCTTTCTTCTGGCTGCTATGATGAAGATGAAAACACTGCACCCTTTCATTTGTCCTGGTAAAGTCCTACCGGACAACAACCATCCTTATCACACACCGCTGCAGTCTGCAGGACCTGATGTGGATCAAATGATGGATTAGATGTTGAATTTAATACACCAGTGATGGAAAGAATGAAAAGAACGTTTGGCCACACTTTCTATGACACCCTTTGTATCTCTCTCACACCCACACACACACACACACACACACACAACCACAGTCCTCTACTGTGCATCGCTTAAATTTATCTTCCTGAAGATTTATATCAAAATGTTCAGTAACACTTTCTATGACACCCATGTCTATAATGCATTATAAACATGTCTAATATTATCCATTAATCCATTAACCAGACAGCTTATCCTGCTCTCAGGGTCGCGGGGATGCTGGAGCCTATTCCAACAGTCATTGGGCAGCAGGCGGAGAGACACCTTGGACAGACCGCCAGGCCACACGCACACACACACACACACACACATACATACACACACACACACACACACACACACACACACACACACACACACACACACACACACACACACACACACACACATACATACACACACACACACACACACACACACACACACACACACATACATACACACACACATACATACACACACACACACACACACACACACACACACACACACACATTCCTAGGGACAATTTAGTACGGCCGAGTCACCTGACCTACATGTCTTTGAACTGTGGGAGGAAACCGGAGCCCCCGGAGGAAACCCGTGCAGACACGGGGAAAGCATGCAAAGTCCACACAGAGGACGACCTGGGATGACCCACCAAGGTTGGACTATCCCGGGGCTCGAACCCAGGACCTTCTTGCTGTGAGGCGAGCGCGCTAACCACTGCGCCACCGTACCGCCCCTCTATAATATTAACTATGTTTATAATGCATTATAACTATGTTTATAATGCACAACTGTGTCTATAATGCATGGAACCTTGATATGTCTATAATGCATTATAACTTTATAATGCATTATGAATATAGTTATAATGCATTCTAAACAGTTATAATGCATTATAGACATGATTTATAATGCATTATAGACATAGTTAATATTATAGACATGTCTATAATGCATTATAACTGTTTATAATGCATTATGAATATAGTTATAATGCACCCTAAACATAGTTATAATGCATTGTAGACATTTATGCATTTATAAATATAGTTATAATGCATTATCTGCTTGTAGCACTTATAAGCACTCATAAATATTCATAATGCTTTATAGTACGTCAGTTGAGTCTGGAGAGTGAGTGCTTTGGGGGAAACATTACGTCAGAGAAATGTAAATGTCCATCATTCAGTTGATCATCAGAAGCATAAAGCATTATGAATATGTATGAGTGCTTATGACGATAATTATGCAGCGCTACATGTATATTATAATGCATTATAACTACGTTTGTAATACATTATAAACTTATGGGTGTCATAGAAAGTATTATGTGTAGTGTAATGTTAGCCAACACTGGTGCTCAGTCATGAGCAATGAGACCACGGAGGATTAGTTTAATTCTCGGCTCCTCCTGGCAAAAATTACGGTGTCCCTGAGCAAGACCCTGAACTCCTCAGTGCTCCCCATGAGCAGTTATCTTGCATCTTGCATAGTTGACAGGCCATCGGTTTATGAGTGTGTGTGTGTGTGTGTGTGTGTGTGAATTATTTAATTGTAAAGCGCTTTGAGTGGCTTGTTGCAGCTAGAAAAGCGTTATATAAAATGCAGCTTGATTGATTGATTTATTTATTTTAATATAAATCTCAAGGAAGATAAATTCAAGCAATGCAAAGTAGAGAACTCTGTGTGTGTGTGTGTGTGTGTGTGTGTGTGTGTGTGTGTGTGTTGGCTCGGAGACTCCCTTTCGTACCTTTCACACAGTTCCAGGTAAATGACTGGGATGAGCTTCCAGGCACCGCTGGTGAGTTTCACTAGTCACACACGCAGCTACATCCGGGAACAATCCGTCTTAAGCCTTTTAACGCAGGCCATGGCAATGCCGGAATACATTGGGCAAGGGACTGTCCAGCAGATGGCGGTACAGCAACACTTACGCATGCCAACTGCCATAAGAACTCAACAGAAGAAGAAGATGGGCCAAGGCCGGATGTACATGTAACCAACGTAGCGGAAGAGCTGTTTTTGTCCGGAGCCATTGTTCTTGCAATGTATTTAATATTCAACGAACTGTTTTTTTCGTGATCTACTTGACGTTATCAAATCAGCCGCGAGGCAAGGCAACCGCCACGGATTCGAGTAGGTCGTCAGCGGAGTCTTGTGATTGGCTCGCTCTTTTGTCAGACGGACGTAACCATTTACGTGCGCTTCCCCGCAGCGTTACTGCATTCATTCCTAGCACAGCTTTCCCGCCATTCCCCCGGGAATGTTACATGTTCTGTTTTTACCCCCCCCCCCTCCCTGCTTTTCTCCCGAGTTGTACCCGTCCAATCACCCCACTCTTCCGAGCCGTCCCGGTCTCTGCTCCCCCCCCTGCCGATCCGATCCACATGCCTCCTCCCATACATGTGGAGTCCCCAGCCGCTTCTTTTCACCTGACAGTGAGGAGTTTCACCAGGGGGACGTAGCGCGTGGGAGGATCAGGCTATTCCCCCAAGCCCGGCGCCCCGACCGACCCGAGGAGGCGCTAGTGCAGCGACCAGGACACATACCCACATCCGGCTTCCCACTCGCAAACACGGCCAATTGTGTCTGTAGGGACGCCCGACCAAGCCGGAGGTAACACGGGGATTCGAACAGTGGAATAAACCGCTACGCCCATGGTCTTGGGGTGAGAAATTGGGGGTAGTTTTCCCTAAATATCGGTTCCTGCTCCCATTCACACATGAGCCCATGCAGGAAGTGTTCCTGAACATTTCAGGGAAAGACTGCATGTGTGAAAACCCCTGATTTATTCTCTTTCCCAGTGAACTGTGGACATTTTGATGGAGGTTGATGCTGGAGGACACACTAGTCCTGAATCCATCTGAATGTGTGGGTTTTAAATGAAGCTTTTGAAGAGTTGGACTAACGGAAAGGTGAAGCAGTGTGTGAATAAGCAGATAGCAGAACAGGTTGTACCCTCCATAGGAGAGTTTCAGACGAGCTGAGCATGAGAGCAGGTAACATCGAGGCGATATTCACACCGATGTTTGTGTATTGAATCAAAATTTATTTTTTCATTCAGCTTTTCTCATTCACAGCTCAAACATCTACCTAGAAACAACTGATGGAAGCAAAGCTGCTGTGAGTCTGGACCAGAAGTGAGACACCCAGACCACACAACACCAAATACCTACCAGAACACACTAAACCAGATCAGACTAAACAGGATCAGACCAAGTTTAGCCCCAGCTGGCCAAAGCAGCTCTACTGAATCCTAACTAAAGTCAAACCAGGTAATAAAACTGCAGTTTGGAGGTCATGTTGCCTCCTGACTCTGTAATTCTCATCATAAATACCCCCTTTCCACCAAGGCAAACCTAGTTCTAGCTCTGGGCTGGTGCTAGTGCCAATTTGAAATTGGCTCAACTGGCGAACCTTCTAAGAACTTGTTTTCTTTTCTACGGGCTTGCGCTGGCGAGAGCTACATCATTGCGTCATTGTATACGTCTGTTCACGTCTCCGAAGATGAGGCAAGAAATTAACTGTAGATTTTGGGTTTTTTTACAATTTTGATATACAATTTTCGTAAGCTATTTCATCATGAAATTCACATCTGAGAATTATTGAGGCATGAAATCAACTGTGCAGATTTCAAGTATTGTCAGTTTTACGAAAACTGATGGCGAATCGAAAACTTGTTCCAACGTTTTTGGAGTTGAGAGGCTCCACAAACTGGTGACCAGCCGGCCAGTCACACGCGCACACCCTGCGGAGAGCTGCCTGAGCAAAGAGACCAGTCTTGTAGACAGGAGCTCTCTCGGGAGACCAGTCTTGTAGACAGGAGCTCTCTCTCAGAGACCAGTCTTGTAGACAGGAGCTCTCTCGGGAGACCAGTCTTGTAGACAGGAGCTCTCTCTCAGAGACCAGTCTTGTAGACAGGAGCTCTCTCGGGAGACCGGTCTTGTAGACAGGAGCTCTTTCTCTCGAGAGACCGGTCTTGTAGACAGGAGCTCTCTCTCGAGAGACCGGTCTTGTAGACAGGAGCTCTCTCTCAGAGACCAGTCTTGTAGACAGGAGCTCTCTCGGGAGACCGGTCTTGTAGACAGGAGCTCTCTCTCGAAAGACCGGTCTTGTAGACAGGAGCTCTCTCTCGGGAGAGGCTTTTATTTCCCTGTTGACGGATGGTTTAAGTATCATAACACAAATGTTCATTATAAAATTAATGGAATCTGTGATTATTTGCCTTTTGTCCTGTGGGGTGATTGGTGTGAAATGTACCAGGTTTCCCGGATTAATCTGTCAGAATTTCTTGGAGCGAACTCTTCGGTGTCTTTTGTCGGTGTGTTTTTAAGCATAAGATTTCAGATAGTTATACTAAAATGAGGATTTTATATGCAGAAAAAGGAATGTGTGGTTTAAAATTCACTCTGTCGGGGCACTCTGGTGGCTCACCTGGTAGAGGGGTACCACATCAGGCTGAGTCCTTACCGCAGCGGCCTGGGCTCGAATCCGGCCCGGGCCCTTTGCTGCATGTCATCCCCTCTCTCTTTACTATCGCTATCATATAAAGGCAGGAAATGTCAAACACAATAATCTTTAAAAGTCACTCTGGCAAATTTGACAAATGAAGTATGTGCTGATAAAATCATGTGATTCCTTTCAACTTTGATTTGAAGTGTCATTACTGAGTGTTAAGGGGTGAATGGCATGCGTTATTCAGCAGAACTGATTGTTGCCGCCAAGTAGTGCATCCCCTGTAGGTCTGGTTAGTCATGACAATCCCACCCCAGTCATAAGTGGTTCTTTCTTCTTGCCCAGCAAAGAGTTTGTGCCGCTCTGAAACCAGTTTTCCTGGCCGAGAGCCGATTTTTGGCTGTCAAAATGTGAAGAACTGGTTCGAGATTAGGCACCCACTCCGAACCAGGACTCGAACTGCCTTGGTGGAAAAGGGATAAATGTCAAGTCGTCAAAAACTTGAAAAAGAAAGTTCCAGTTCTAGTCGGCCATGTGATGACACCATGTTGTAGTCCAGTTGTGTTTTGACTGTGAAATGTCATTTTGTAGTCTAGTTTGTTTTGGCCATATGATGACACACATTTGTAGATTAGCTGTGTTTTAGCTGTGTGACAACACCACTTTGAAGTTCAGCTGTGTTTTGGCCATGTGATGACATCATTTTGTAGTCCAGGTGTGACTGGCCGTAGGCTCTATGAGGGGAAGCAGATGGAGCAGCACTCCAGGCAGATCTCCAAGCAGTCTGAAGAGCCACAGCAGTCCTCCAATATCCCACAATCCAACACAGCCTGACACGCCTCCTCGGTGCAGGCTACGCCCCCTGCCGCCTCAACACAGCAGCAACAGCCAGTGGCCTCGCAGCATTCCAGCCCACTGCCGCCACAAGCCAGACACTCCCAGAAGACCGAACACATGGAGAGAATCTCACAGAATAGACAAGCCAGCAGACAGTGAACACAGCAGTCTGCAGAACAGACAGGAGAGAGACAGACAGACAGACAGACAGTCAGACAGACAGGATAGTGTGATACAGATCATAATGTGTTTTTTTACCAGAAAAAAAAAATTCTGGTTTTTGTTGAATTCATCATGGAGACCATCAGCTCTGCCTATGTAGATGAATGCCAACATGTTTTCACATCACAACATGTTAAAAGGTTTAGACTTATGTGCCATGGAGGTCCATGTGTGCAGGTTTTCTTTCCAACCCAACACCACTCCAGCTGCCTTCGTTGACTGGTCCTCCCGTCTGCTTGTTGTTACATTAATCACTGAAATCAACGTGCAAGTGTCTAATGTGTCTGAATAGAAAGGATGCTGTCACAACACACGCATTAGAATGAAGTCAGGAAGTTGATGGACACCAACCCTGCAAATTGAAGTTCAAGTAGACAAGACGGCGGGATTCAAGTCCATTCAGGACTAAGGGAACTTGTCTACTGGGGCTAACTAGACTAAGTGCTGTTTGCTTTTACATAGAAAATATTGACCATTATTTCTCCTTCTTGGTTCATACCAGTTGTAGTTGAAGGCTCTGGAAACATCCATGTCATTAATATTAGCTCTGAACTGAACTGAACTGAGAGAACGCGAGAGATGGACCTTCCAGAGCTACACAGGACAGAGAACAGGCTCTCGTAACATTTCTTTTTCATAATAATGGTGTATTCATGCAGTACTAATATCGGTGGCTGTGTGGGGTTAACACATTAAATTATTCTTGTGTACTTTTTCATAGACTGAATGTGAAACGAGCTTTAAACTTTAAACCGTCTCCAGTTTCCATCCAGCTCAGATCACAAGTGTCTGTTTCCATTGAAGAGGGCGGTGACTTGTTAAGAGCTGCTTATCAGAGAGAGAGAGAGTGTGTGTGTGTGTGCGCGCAACAGTCAGTTGGAGAGGAGAGATAACTTCTAAAGAAAGCAGACGGTGAAGATAGAGGCAGTGGCGGCTGGTACTAACAATTTTTGGAGGGGCGCAATTTACCTTGGCACAGCACTCCTGACAGCTGTTTTAATGTCCACATAGAGTTGTTAAGAAGGACAAAGAGTTGTTAAGAAGGACAATGTAGCCTATAGATTTTAACCCAGATCAAATCTATAGGCTACATTGTTCAAAAATTGTTAGCCTCCGCTGCCACTGGATAGAAGTAAAAAACAAGAAGAGAGAAGAAGAGTGGAATGGAGGCCTTGTGAGTGGGCACCTCTGGGAGTGGCCTAGAGTGGTTCTCCTCTTACCTTTCAGTAGGAGTTTTTCTATGTCTGTAGGTCAGTTTGTGTCTGCGTCTTCTGCCCTGTACTATGGTGTGCCCCAAGGTTCAGTCCTGGGTCCCATTTTATTTGCCCTATATGTGCCTCCTCTTGGGCATATTATTATTAGTTTTGATGGCATCTCCTGTCACTGCTATGCAAATGATGTGCAGTTTCTAATTCGACCCTCACGAGCCTGATAAACTGCTAGTTCTTAATGATTTTTTGACAGCCATTGAGGACTGGATGGCAAATATTTTTTACATGTAACTACAGACAAAACAGAAGTCCTTATTATCGCCCCAGATAGTGTAATATCTAAGGTCAGGCTTAGTTTGGATTCTCTGTCTTCTTCCGTTCGATCCAGTCATAAACCTTTTAGTTATGTTTCACCATAACATGTCCATTACTTCCCATGTCAAGATGCTGACCTGTTCCTGCTTTCATCATCTGAGAAACGTTGCTTGGCTTAGGCCTGTTGTATTGCATGCTGAGATGGAGATGATTATTCATGCATTCATCTCTACACACCTCAACTATTGTAATGCACTTCTTATTTGCCTTAGCATCCTCTCTGGATCAGCTACACGTGATTCAGAATGCTGCTGCAAGAGTTATAACCAGAACCAGCAGTGCCCTCACGTTACTCTCATTCTGGCATCCTTAAACTGGACTCCAGTTGAATGTAGGGTTAAATTCAAGGTTTTAATGATTACCTATAGAGCCTTGCATGGTCAGGCACCCTCCCCTCCTACATCACCAATCTAATTTGCCCCAACATGACATCCAGATGACTGAGGTCCTCTGATAACGTGTGTTGTCTGTACCTTGTACCAGGCTCAAACCAAGGGGGGGTCGAGCTTCCACAGTAGTTACCCCTAAACTGTGGCAGGCTCTCCCCTCGGCTCTGTGGTCTGTTGACTCTGTGGACAGTTTTAAAAAGCAGCTAAAAACTCTCCTGTGTAGTCTGGCTTTTGTTTATTCTGTTTTGATTTGTGCATTGCTTGTTATTGTTTGGCTCATGTATTCTTGGTTTATTTTTTAAATGGTTTTGGGTTTCATTGTGAAGCACTTTGTGACTGTGAAAGGTGCTAGATAAATAAACTTTATTAACTTACTCATTAGCCTTATAATAATAATACTAATGATAATAATAATAATAATAATAATAATATTTCTGTTGTTGCCCTGTGATGGTCTGGTGGCCTGTCCAGGGTGTCTCCCAGCCTCCCGCCGAATGACTGCTGGGATTGGCTCCAGCATCCCCGTGACCCTCACAGCAGGATAAGCGCGGTTAAGACAATGGATGGATGGATATTTCTATTGTTCTAAAAAAACTTTATAGATCCTGGCAGGAACCTCAGAGGTCAGCTGGTAAGGACTCTGTCTGCTCTGCTTTTCCGTACACAAAGAACCAAACCTGCTGTCAGCCGTTAGACCACTTTAAACCATTTTAAAACATTTCGGTCTAGTCCGGTAGCTAGGGGCTGGAGTTTTACTCACCGCCTCCGGCCACTTCCTTTATGTGGGCGGGGTCTGTCTTGAGGGAGGCGTGGCTTTTAGTGGAGGAGAGACGCTTCTTACTGGAGCTCTGATGGTGGTTTTGATGATGATGATGATGGCTTCCACTCGTCCTCTTACAGGAATTTGAATGTGGAGGAAGAGGAGGAGTGTGGGGAACGGAAGAGGTGCATGAGGCTGAGGGGGGGTTGGAGGGAGCGGGAGGCGCACAGATGGGAGGAGGAGAAACTTCACTTCTCCTCAAACTGAACAGCCCTTCCTTACCATCTGACAGAGAAACAGAGAGAAATTAAAAATGAAATTCAAACTTTCACACGAAACGTGACATGTAACACGTAACATCTGACATGTTCACATTTAACATGTCAAATGTGACACCTGTTAAATATCCATCCATCCATCCATCATCCAAACCACTCGTCCTGCTCTCAGGGTCGCGGGGATGCTGGAGCCTATCCCAGCAGTCACTGGGCTTCAGGTTAAATATGAGAAACATGATAAACATGTTAAATGTGTTAAACTTGTTTAACACGTTATGTGTTAAATATAAATGGTGTCAAACATATGACATTAAATGTGTGAAATATGTCTCCCGCACCAGTAGTTGCCCGTGGTGCGAGAGACCGGGGTTCGCGTCCCGGCTGCCCCCTGAATTCACTAGATAGATAGATGGATAGATAGACATATATATTATGATATATCATTGTTACCTATGTTCTAAGAAGGGAAATGTTCAGCGTGGGTTAGATACCCGTGATAGACACGTGTGATGAACATGTCTAACGTGTTAGATAAATGGGGGAAATGTGGAGCTTTGCCTGCTATCTGGAGAGGGCGTGCTGACGACTTGTAGGCGGGGAGGAGTCGGCACACGTCATCGGTGGACATGCTATCTGTCAAAGAGTCACTGCCGCTGTCACCATGCTCTGTCCCATCCGGACAAGGGGGCGGAGCCTCCTCTGTGGCGTGTTCTGAAACACCAAACCAAAATCTCTCATGTGATCTGATTAAAGGGTAAAATAAGGAGGAGGGGTGTAGAGGGTAAGCAAGATGAGAGGTGGAGGCGCCGCCCAGGGGCCAGAGATGAAGGAGGGGCAGGATACAGCGGCAAAACATCACATGTCTCACCTATAGCCTGCGAAAGAGTCCCATTGGCCACTGGCTGGCTGCTGACACATTCTGATTGGCTCATACTCTCGTTAAGTCCAGTCTCTGATGTCGCTTCCATTCGGCCAGGCCACGCCCCCAACAGTAACAGCTGTCAGTCAACCAGGCCAGTCGATATCACACACAATAATGTTTATACTTGTACAAGGTTGTCAATATTAACTAGAGTAACAGTAACAGTTGTGGTTATGATAATAGTAATAGTAGTATGGGTTTCTAGATCACGTGACTTTTCCATTGACAACGAACAGCTCCGCCATGTTGGAGGACAGCTGGACCTTAGCAACCGCTGTTTCCGCTCAGGTTCTCGTTGTCCAGCTGTGTTTACAAGAGCGACATTTCAAGCGCAAATCGGACAAAGGTACGGAAATGAAACACCGCAGTTGTGATCCACTCTTCGAAAAACAGTTTACAAAATATATTTTTCAAACTTCCGGCGCTCTGACTGTTTAGAAGACGTTCAGCGTCGCGCAGTGAGAGCGGATCGGAGCCGTTGTCCTCCAACATGGCGGCTGTGCTGCCGTCAGGTGACGTGTGACGTCATATGAGACTACGCCATTGTTTGTGCGGCGTTGTTCTGCAGACGTCTTGGTTTTCTTTGATTCAGCACCGAATGTCTTCATCGAATTCCAGAGACAATCCGAACTCTCCGTCAATATTAACAATAAAATAAATTATTTTCAAACAAAGTCTTCTCATCCAATAATATTTGCGTTATTGATTTTTATAAGTAATAAGAATAGAATCAAATATGGACCGCCTTAATAGCAACAGTAGTGGTGGTTAGTTATGTGTTGTGAAGTATGAGGAGTCGGCTCGGCTGCTGGGTTAAAGGTTCATCAGGTGGCGTCTTTTAAACGGAGCCGCTCAGCCCGCCGCCCTGCAGCTCCTCTTCCTCCTCCTCATCCATCCTCATCCTCATCCATGTCATGAAGAGCACGAAGCAGCCAGAAACCAAGGCTCATTTTCAACTTGTCATTAAAGAAAACCAAAACGCTAATTACCTTCTGCCTCTCTCCCCTCTTCCTCTCTTCTGGTTTAACAAAACCGAACTTGATCAAACTTAAAATAATTAAAAAAACACACAACTAAAAATCTGAAAAACAAACGTTAAAACGCTTTTATCAAAAACTTGCAAACGCGTTCAGAGGAGAAAGTCCGTCACGTTACAGCCACTCAGCACGGTTCCTGCGTGAGCGCGTGCGTGCGCGCGTGTGCGCGTGTCCGGCAGGGGGCGTGCGTCATTATCAGTGACCTCCTCTGTTTCCGCTCCGGTGTGCAGCGGCTCTCTGAACCTTCAGGAAGTGAGTGTGAACGTGTCTACGGTCTGTCAGACGGACGGACGGACGGACGGACGTTTGAGTCTTGTTTTGGGTGTTTGAAGTGTTTCTGTGAGTGGGACTGTTATGTGGTGGAGTCACGTGTCTGCTATGAATTAAATCTAAAGAAACACCTCCTCCATCTCTCCTCCATCTCCCCTCCAGCTGTCCTCCATCTCTCCTCCAGCTGCTCTACTCTCCCCGGCTCAACACCAGCCAGCCCCGGACACGAGCACTGGCCAGGAATAACAACATGTTAAACCACGTTAGAAGAGGGAAGAGGAAGGAGAGACGGAGTCAGATGAAAAGCGGAGGGATGAAGGACAGATGTGGGGGTCATTGAGTTGTACTGCCGCCCAGCGGCAACATGGCGAACTGCAGCTTCTCCTGCACGAGACCCAGGAACATTTTATGGGTTGATCAACATACATAATACCTTTGAAAACTTTGTTTTCATTGTGAAGCACTTTGAGACTGTGTCTGTGGAAGGCGCTATATAAATCAACTTTACGTACTTACATAATACCAATAATGCCTGACCACTTAATGTATGAAATGCAAAAAGGTAGGGCTTGTACAAAAAATATGAGACAGGACTTTACACTTATCTCTGTACTCCAGCAGTGGACTGGAAGTTGCGTCATGTTCATTTCTCTCTGCTTTGTTTGGTGTAATAACATCAAATGATGATGATGATGATGATGATGAAGAGTTTTTTCTCCATCTTGATAAAATATCTGCCTGTTTATCTGCTTCTTATCTATTTATAAGGAGAGAGAACCATTTCTCTGTAAGGAGAGAGAACCATTTCTCTGTAAGGAGAGCGAACCATTTCTCTATAAGGAGAGAGAACCATTTCTCTGTAAGGAGAGAGAACCATTTCTCTATAAGGAGAGAGAACCATTTCTCTACAAGGAGAGAGAACCATTTCTCTGTAAGGAGAGAGAACCATTTCTCTGTAAGGAGAGAGAACCATTTCTCTATAAGGAGAGAGAACCATTTCTCTGTAAGGAGAGAGAACCATTTCTCTATAAGGATAGAGAACCAGTTCTCTATAAGGAGAGAGAACCATTTCTCTGTAAGGAGAGAGAACCATTTCTCTATAAGGAGAGAGAGCCATTTCTCTGTAAGGAGAGAGAACCATTTCTCTGAGGAGACAGAACCATTTCTCTGTAAGGAGAGAGAACCATTTCTCTATAAGGAGAGAGAACCATTTCTCTGTAAGGAGAGAGAACCATTTCTCTGTAAGGAGAGAGAACCATTTCTCTGTAAGGAGAGAGAACTATTTCTCTGTAAGGAGAGAGAACCATTTCTCTGTAAGGAGAGAGAACCATTTCTCTATAAGGAGAGAGAACCATTTCTCTATAAGGAGAGAGAACCATTTCTCTATAAGGAGAGAGAACCATTTCTCTGTAAGGAGAGAGAACCATTTTTCTATAAGGAGAGAGAACCATTTCTCTGTAAGTAGAGAGAACCATTTCTCTATAAGGAGAGAGAACCATTTCTCTGTAAGGAGAGAGAACCATTTCTCTGTAAGGAGAGAGAACTATTTCTCTGTAAGGAGAGAGAACCATTTCTCTGTAAGTAGAGAGAACCATTTCTCTATAAGGAGAGAGAACCATTTCTCTATAAGGAGAGAGAACCATTTCTCTATAAGGAGAGAGATCCATTTCTCTGTAAGGAGAGAGAACCATTTCTCTATAAGGAGAGAGAACCCTTTCTCTGTAAGGAGAGAGAACCATTTCTCTATAAGGAGAGAGAACCATTTCTCTGTAAGGAGAGAGAACCAATTCTCTATAAGGAGAGAGAACCATTTCTCTGTAAGGAGAGAGAACCCTTTCTCTATAAGGAGAGAGAACCCTTTCTCTGTAAGGAGAGAAAACCATTACTCTATAAGGAGAGAGAACCATTTCTCTATAAGGAGAGAGAACCATTTCTCTGTAAGGAGAGAGAACCATTTCTCTATAAGGAGATAGAACCATTTCTCTGTAAGGAGAGAGAACCATTTCTCTGTAAGGAGAGAGAACCATTTCTCTGTAAGGAGAGAGAACCATTTCTCTATAAGGAGAGAGAACCATTTCTCTATAAGGAGAGAGAACCATTTCTCTGTAAGGAGAGAGAACCAATTCTCTATAAGGAGAGAGAACCATTTCTCTGTAAGGAGAGAGAACCCTTTCTCTATAAGTAGAGAGAACCCTTTCTCTGTAAGGAGAGAAAACCATTACTCTATAAGGAGAGAGAACCATTTCTCTATAAGGAGAGAGAACCATTTCTCTATAAGGAGAGAGAACCATTTCTATATAAGTAGAGAGAACCATTTCTCTATAAGGAGACAGAACCATTTCTCTATAAGGAGAGAGAACCATTTCTCTGTAAGGAGAGAGAACCCTTTCTCTATAAGGAGAGAGAACCATTTCTCTATAAGGAGAGAGAACCATTTCTCTGTAAGGAGAGAGAACCATTTCTCTATAAGGAGAGAGAACCGTTTCTCTATAAGGGAGAGAACCATTTCTCTATAAGGAGAGAGAGCCATTTCTCTGTAAGGAGAGAGAACCCTTTCTCTGTAAGGAGAGAGAGCCATTTCTCTGTAAGGAGAGAGAACCATTTCTCTATAAGGAGAGAGAACAATTTCTCTATAAGGAGAGAGAACTATTTCTCTATAAGGAGAGAGAACCATTTCTCTGTAAGGAGAGAGAACCATTTCTCTGTAAGGAGAGAGAACCATTTCTCTGTAAGGAGAGAGAACCATTTCTCTATAAGGAGAGAGAACCATTTCTCTGTAAGGAGAGAGAACCAATTCTCTATAAGGAGAGAGAACCATTTCTCTGTAAGGAGAGAGAACCCTTTCATTATAGGTAGAGAGAACCCTTTCTCTGTAAGGAGAGAAAACCATTACTCTATAAGGAGAGAGAACCATTTCTCTATAAGGAGAGAGAACCATTTCTCTGTAAGGAGAGAGAACCATTTCTCTATAAGGAGATAGAACCATTTCTCTGTAAGGAGAGAGAACCATTTCTCTGTAAGGAGAGAGAACCATTTCTCTGTAAGGAGAGAGAACCATTTCTCTATAAGGAGAGAGAACTATTTCTCTGTAAGGAGAGAGAACCATTTCTCTATAAGGAGAGAGAACCATTTCTCTGTAAGGAGAGAGAACCATTTCTCTATAAGGAGAGAGAACCATTTCTCTATAAGGAGACAGAACCATTTCTCTATAAGGAGAGAGAACCATTTCTCTATAAGGAGAGAGAACCATTTCTCTGTAAGTAGAGAGAACCATTTCTCTATAAGGAGAGAGAACCATTTCTCTGTAAGTAGAGAGAACCATTTCTCTATAAGGAGACAGAACCATTTCTCTATAAGGAGAGAGAACCATTTCTCTGTAAGGAGAGAGAACCATTTCTCTATAAGGAGAGAGAACCATTTCACAATGAGGAGAGAGATCCATTTCTCTATAAGGAGAGAGAACCCTTTCTCTATAAGGAGAGAGAACCATTTCTCTATAAGGAGAGAGAACCATTTCTCTGTAAGGAGAGAGACCCATCTCTCTATAAGGAGAGAGAACCATTTCTCTGTAAGGAGAGAGAACCATTTCGCTGAGGAGACAGAACCATTTCTCTGTAAGGAGAGAGAACCATTTCTCTATGAGTAGAGAGAACCATTTCTCTGTAAGGAGAGAGAACCATTTCTCTGTAAGGAGAGAGAACCATTTCTCTATAAGGAGAGAGAACCATTTCTCTGTAAGGAGAGAGAACCATTTCTCTATAAGGAGAGAGAACAATTTCTCTATAAGGAGAGAGAACCATTTCTCTGTAAGGAGAGAGAACCATTTCTCTATAAGGAGAGAGAACATTTTCCCTATAAGGAAAGAGAACCATTTCTCTGTAAGGAGAGAGAACCATCTCTCTATAAGGCACTGACAAATGGAAAAAAAAACAATATTCTGGTGTTAAAAGTGTTCTGGTATTAAAAGTATTCTGGCATAAAAGTATTCTGGTCTTAAAAGTATTCTGGCATTAAAAGTATTCTGGTCTTAAAAGTATTCTGGCATTAAAAGTATTCTGGTCTTAAAAGTATTCTGGTATTAAAAGTATTCTGGCATTAAAAGTATTCTGGTATTAAAAGTATTCTGGCATTAAAAGCACAGGTTTTCTTTATGAATGCATGCTGGATCGCTGAATAGGGCTTTGGATATATGTGTCCTGTCTAGACATGTTTTAGTTTTAAACTCATTGTTAGAGACAAACTCCAACCGCGCCCGTGAGGACGCACAAGCCAGGGCATTCTTAGTGCCGGTCCCAAGCCCGGATGAATGGGGAGGGTTGTGTCAGGGAGGGCTTCCGGCGTAAAATCTTTGCCAAATCAAATATGAGAATCATAAAACAGATTTCCATACAGGGTCGGCCGAGGCCCTGGTTACCAGCAACCACCACCGGTACTGTTAACCAGCAGGGTGCCAATGGAAACTATGCTACTGTTGGGCGAAGGAGAAGGAGAGGGGGAAGGCATGTCCAGAGGCAGCGGGAGAGGAGGAAGGGTAGGAGTGTGGAGGTGAGGGTCAGAACTTTGAATGTTGGCACTATGACTGGTAAAGGGAGAGAGCTGGCTGATATGATGGAAAGAAGAAAGGTATGTATACTGTGTGTATTAGAGACAAGGACAAAGGGAAGTAAGGTCAGGACCATGGTGCTGATGGGAGGAGAAATGGGGTAGGGGTAATTCTGAAGGAAGAGTATGTCAAGAGTGTGCTGGAGGTGAAGACAGTGTCAGACAGAGTGATGAGTATGAAGCTGGAAATCGAAGGTGTATTGCTGAATGTTATCAGCACATATGCCCCGCAAGTTGGGTGTGAGATGGACGAGAAAGAAGAATTCTGGAGTGAGTTGGATGACGTGGTGGAGAGGGAACCCAAGGAGGAGAGAGTGGTGATTGGAGCGGACTTCAATGGACATGTTGAAGGGAACAGAGGTGATGAGGAGGTGATGGGAAGGTATGGAGTCAAGGAGAGGAATGTGGAAGGACAGATGGTGGTGGATTTTGTGAAAAGGATGGAAATGGCTGTGGTGAATACATATTTCAAGAAGAGGGAGGAACACAGGGTGACGTACAAGAGTGGAGGAAAGTGCACACAGGTGGACTATATCTTGTGTAGGAGGCGCCATCTAAAAGGGATTGGAGACTGCAAGGTGGTGACAGGGGAGAACGTAGCTAGGCAGCATCGGATGGTGGTCTGTAGGATGACTTTGGAGACCAAGAAGAGGAAGAGAGTGAAGACAAAGCCGAAGATCAAATGGTGGAAGTTGAAGAAGGAAGACTGTTGTGTGGAGTTCAGGCAGGAGTTAAGACAGGCACTGGGTGGTAGTGAAGAGTTGCCAGATGGCTGGACAACCACTGCAGAAATAGTGAGGGAGACAGCTAGGAAGGTACTTGGTGTGTCATCAGGACAGAGGAAGGAAGACAAGGAGACTTGGTGGTGGAATGAGGAAGTACAGCAAATTATTCAGAGGAAGAGGTTGGCAAAGAAGAAGTGGAATTGTCAGAGAGAGGAAGAAAGTAGACAGGAGTACAAGGAGATGCAGCGTAAGGTGAAGAGTGAGGTGGTGAAGGCAAAGAACAAGGTGTATGGTGAGTTGTATGACAGGTTAGACACTCAGGAAGGAGAAAAGGACTTGTACCGATTGGCTAGACAGGGACCGAGCTGCAAAGGATGTGCAGGAAGTTAGGGCGATCAAGGATAGAGATGGAAATGTGCTGACAAGCGAGGAGAGTGTGCTGAGAAGGTGGAAGGAGGACTTTGAGGGGCTGATGAATGAAGAAAATGAGAGCGAGAGAAGGTTGGATGATGTAGGGATAGTGAATCAGGAAGTTAAGTGGATTAGCAAGGAGGAAGTGAGGGCAGCTATGAAGAGGATGAAGAGTGGGGAGGCAGTTGGTCCTGATGACATACCTGTGGAGGCATGGAGATGTTTAGGAGAGATGGCAGTGGAGTTTTTAACTAGATTGTTTAACACAATCTTGGAAAGTGAGAGGATACCTGAGGAGTGGAGAAGAGGCATACTGGTACCAATTTCCAAGAATAAGGGTTTGTAAGAGAGGTATTAATACAGACAAAATAAAATAAGAGCCAGCCGGAAACTTTAATTAAAAACATTAAAACAAAGAAGACAAACAGTTTTTGCAGCTTTCTTATTTTTTAAAGTTAACATGGTTTTAATGTACTGTTTGATTTCATTTTCAAAAACTCTAAGTGAGGGTTTATAATGGCTAAATTTTGATTTATGATCATGATACTTTGCTAAAATCAAAAAGACGTGCATGTTAGGGTTAATACTCCTGCCTGTGCCCCTGAGCAAGACAATAGGAAGAAGAAGTGGAGTTGGTCCCCGGGCGCTGCAGCTGCCCACTGCTGCTATACAATAGGATGGTTACACAAAGAGACACATTCACTGTAACCTGCACAATGAGAAAAGTATCATGGCTTTCTTTCTTCTACAATAATCAACAAATTGATTATCTAGAATCCTTTAGTTTTATTACTGTTGTTATTGTAGAGACCAAACAGTACATTTTCCCAAACATGTTGTCAGTACTATACCAAAGATGTTATGAGTACTATACCAAACATGTTATCAGTACTATACCAAAGATGTTATCAGTACTATACCAAACATGTTACCAGTACTATACCAAAGATGTTATCAGTACTATACCAAAGATGTTATCAGTACTATACCAAACATGTTATCAGTACTATACCAAAGATGTTATCAGTACTATACCAAACATGTTATCAGTACTATACCAAAGATGTTACCAGTATTATACCAAACATCTTATCAGTACTATACCAAAGATGTTATCAGTACTATACCAAACATGTTGTCAGTACTATACCAAAGATGTTATCAGTATTATACCAAAGATGTTATCAGTACTATACCAAAGATGTTATCAGTACTATACCAAAGATGTTATCAGTACTATACCAAATATGTTACCAGTACTATACCAAAGATGTTATCAGTATTATACCAAACATGTTATCAGTACTATACCAAAGATGTTATCAGTACTATACCAAACATGTTATCAGTATTATACCAAACATGTTATCAGTACTATACCAAACATGTTATCAGTACTATACCAAAGATGTTACCAGTATTATACCAAACATCTTATCAGTACTATACCAAAGATGTTATCAGTACTATACCAAACATGTTGTCAGTACTATACCAAAGATGTTATCAGTATTATACCAAAGATGTTATCAGTACTATACCAAAGATGTTATCAGTATTATACCAAAGATGTTATCAGTACTATACCAAACATGTTATCAGTACTATACCACAGATGTTATCAGTACTATACCAACGATGTTATCAGTATTATACCAAACATGTTATCAGTACTATACCACAGATGTTATCAGTACTATGCCAAAGATGTTATCAGTACTATACCAAAGATGTTATCAGTACTATACCAAATATGTTACCAGTACTATACCAAAGATGTTATCAGTACTATACCAAAGATGTTATCAGTACTATACCAAAGATGTTATCAGTAATATACCAAAGATGTTATCAGTACTATACCAAAGATGTTATCAGTATTATACCAAACATGTTACCAGTACTATACCAAAGATGTTATCAGTATTATACCAAACATGTTATCAGTACTATACCAAAGATGTTATCAGTATTATACCAAACATGTTATCAGTACTATACCAAAGATGTTATCAGTATTATACCAAAGATGTTATCAGTACTATACCAAACATGTTATCAGTACTATACCAAACATGTTATCAGTACTATACCAAAGATGTTATCAGTACTATACCAAACATGTTATCAGTATTATACCAAACATGTTATCAGTACTATACCAAATATGTTATCAGTACTATACCAAAGATGTTATCAGTACTATACCAAACATGTTATCAGTACTATACCAAATATGTTATCAGTACTATACCAAATATGTTATCAGCACTATACCACAGATGTTATCAGTACTATACCAAACATGTTATCAGTATTATACCAAACATGTTATCAGTACTATACCAAACATGTTATCAGTATTATACCAAACATGTTGTCAGTACTATACCAAAGATGTTATCAGTACTATACCAAACATGTTATCAGTACTATACCACAGATGTTATCAGTACTATACCACAGATGTTATCAGTACTATACCACAGATGTTATCAGTACTATACCAAACATGTTATCAGTATTATACCAAACATGTTGTCAGTACTATACCAAAGATGTTATCAGTACTATACCAAAGATGTTATCAGTATTATACCAAAGATGTTATCAGTACTATACCAAAGATGTTATCAGTACTATACCACAGATGTTATCAGTACTATACCACAGATGTTATCAGTACTATACCACAGATGTTATCAGTACTATACCACAGATGTTGTCAGTACTATACTGTGATACATCTTTCCAAGACGTGCTGGTGCAGGGCCGTTGGCAGAACAGGTGCAGCCCTGTTTGTGGGAACATCTCCCTCCCTGGACAGTTGACAGAAATGTCTTTCTTCCAGTTATTCTTGAAACCCTTCACACAGCAAACACCTTCAGTACTTGTCCTCACTGCTCTTCCTCTGTATACAGTGAATCATCAGACTTGGCCCGGACTGTGTCTAAGTAACTCTTAAGTGGATCCAACCGCAACTAACAGATGCCAGAGTGTTTAACATCCGACATGCAGATTGTTTTCCATGGGTTTAGAAGTGAATTTCATCACGGTTTCGGGAAGCCTTCCAGGGATCTTTGCTGCTGGGCGTCATCTGGCCAGCAGGTGGCAGTGTGACAGCAGCTGCCGCTGAACGCGTCTTCAGTCATTCAGGAGCAGAGAAGAAGAACGAGGAAACACAACGGATTCTGCGGGTTTTGGTCCCAAATCGGGAGTGAGAATATGAAGAATTGTTGTGATTTGTCTCGGATGGGCTGAAACGGTTCCGTGGCTGACGTCGTCCCGGCTGAGGGTCCGTCCGCGTCCCCGTCCACCTCATGGTGAGTAACACGGCAGAAACGCAACGGACCCGTCCGCATCTCCTCATTTTCAGCATCCAATTACTGAAAGCCCAACTGGTCCCGCTGGTCCCAGTTCGGACTGCACTGGTCCGAGGTACGACTGTTCTGGTCCCATGTCGGTGTGTACTGGGTCTGGGTGCGGAGCCCAGTCTGATAATGCTGGTAGTGATTCCCTGTTGGAAAACTTGAGCCGCTTTAGGATTTCAGTTTCAGCCCGGGATGCAGTGGAGGCTCGCGCCGCTGAATGACTTGTGAAGTGTGGAGAAACCCAACACGCGCTGTTTCCGGTCACCTGCCCGCTGTCCTGGCAGCTGCTGAACTCCTCTCTGACGTTCAACGAGGAGCGAGCCAGCAACCTCTGAGTGCTGTCACACTTTAATACAGTACGATACGATATAATATGTAGGGTGCAGCTGGAGGAGAGCCTGGAGAGGTGGAGGAGAGCCTGGAGAGGTGGAGGTATGCACTGGAGAGAAGAGGAGTGAAAGTCAGGAGGAGCAAGATGGAATACCTATGCGTGAATGAGAGGGAGGACAGTGGAATGGTGAGGATGCAAGGAGTGGAGGTGATGAAGGTGGATGAGTTTAAATACTTGGGGTCAGCTGTCCAAAGTAATGGGGAGTGCAGAAGAGAGGTGAAGAAGAGAGTGCAGGCAGGGTGGAGTGGGTGGAGAAGAGTGTCAGGAGTGATGTGTGACAGAAGGGTACCAGCAAGAGTTAAAGGGAAGGTTTACCAGATGGTAGTGAGACCAGCTATGTTGTATGGTTTGGAGACAGTGGCACTGATGAAAAGACAGGAGGTGGAGCTGGAGGTGGCAGAGATGAAGATGATAAGATTGTCACTGGGAGTGATGAAGAAGGACAGGATTAGGAACCAGTATATTAGAGGGACAGCTCAGGTTGGACGGTGTGGAGACAAAGCAAGAGAGGCAAGATTGAGATGGTTTGGACATGTGTGGAGGAGAGATGCTGGGTATATTGGGAGAAGGAGGCTGAATATGGAGCTGCCAGGGAAGAGGAGAAGAGGAAGGCCAAAGAGGAGGTTTATGGATGTGGTGAGGGAGGACATGCAGGTGGCTGGTGTGACAGAGGAAGATGCAGAGGACAGGAAGAGATGGAAACGGATGATCCGCTGTGGCGCCCCCTAACGGCAGCAGCTGAAAGTAGTAGTAGTAGTAGTAGCAGTAGTAGTAGTGGTAGCGGTAGTAGTAGTAGTGGTGGTAGTAGTAGTAGTAGTAGTTAGTAGTAGTAGCAGTAGTAGTAGTGGTAGTAGTAGTAGTAGCAGCAGCAGTAGTAGCAGTAGTAGTAGTAGTAGCGGTAGTAGTAGTGGTAGTAGTAGTAGCGGTCGTAGTAGGAGTAGTGGTGGTAGTAGTAGTAGCGGTCGTAGTAGTAGTAGTAGTGGTAGCGGTAGCAGTAGTAGTAGTGGTAGCAGTAGTAGTAGTAGTGGTAGCAGCAGTAGTAGTAGTGGTAGTGGCAGGAGTAGTAGTGGTAGCGGCAGTAGTAGTAGTGGTAGTAGTAGTAGTAGCAGTAGTAGTAGTGGTAGCGGCAGTAGTAGTAGTAGCAGTAGTAGTAGTGGTAGCGGCAGTAGTAGTGGTAGCGGTAGTAGTAGTGGTAGCGGTAGTAGTAGTGGTGGTAGTAGTAGTAGTACTAGTAGTAGTAGTTAGTAGTAGTAGCAGTAGTAGTAGTGGTAGTAGTACTAGTAGTGGTAGTAGTAGTGGTAGCGGTAGTAGTAGTGGTAGCGGTAGTAGTAGTGGTGGTAGTAGTAGTAGTACTAGTAGTAGTAGTTAGTAGTAGTAGCAGTAGTAGTAGTGGTAGTAGTACTAGTAGTGGTAGTAGTAGTGGTAGCGGTAGTAGTAGTGGTAGCGGTAGTAGTAGTGGTGGTAGTAGTAGTAGTAGTACTAGTAGTAGTAGTTAGTAGTAGTAGCAGTAGTAGTAGTGGTAGTAGTACTAGTAGTGGTAGTAGTAGTGGTAGCGGTAGTAGTAGTGGTGGTAGTAGTAGTAGTACTAGTACTAGTAGTTAGTAGCAGTAGTAGTAGTGGTAGTAGTACTAGTAGTGGTAGTAGTAGTGGTAGCGGTAGTAGTAGTGGTAGCGGTAGTAGTAGTGGTGGTAGTAGTAGTAGTACTAGTAGTAGTAGTTAGTAGTAGTAGCAGTAGTGGTAGTGGTAGTAGTACTAGTAGTGGTAGTAGTAGTGGTAGCGGTAGTAGTAGTGGTAGTAGTAGTGGTAGTGGTGGTA
>NC_079212.1:2718916-2788916 GCF_029633865.1 Lampris incognitus | reverse complement strand
GACCTCGAGAGCAGCTCAAGACTAAGCAGAGAAACTGAACAGAAGCAGGGCTTAAATACACCAACATCACAGCAACAGGTAGTAAGACAGGTGTTATGGCGCCCCCTGTAGCTAACCATGTAGATTGTACCAGAAACACTCACGTCATGAAGTTTCAGACATGGCTTTTACATTATTTTACTGTGTGGATGTGACAGTGTCTCCAGTATACTGTGTAGTGTTTGATCTTGAGCTACAGAAGTGGGTCGGTTCAATCCCAGCATGTTAATGTTGATTGCTTCTCCGTCTGCTCTTCGATATCATCAGTCGTCAGACCCATTCTCACACCCCCGTCTTATTTCCTGTGCGGCTACAGACCGCTTCCCCTGAAGACAGTCCCCTAAAAGTCTTGTGTAAATGAGCTACGTTTATTCGTCCGATATCATTCATGATACAGTTTGTTACGTAACACGAAAGCTCAAAGCTAAATTATTGTTCTATGATGATGATCATGATGAAGATGATGAATGTCATTGTTCTGAACTGAGCAGAAGATGCTCCGTGTGAAAGATGAAGAGTTTGGTCGAGGTGGAGGAAGAGGGCGGGCCATCCAGAGGAGAGGGGTGGGGCAACTGTCAGAGGAAGAAGATGGATACAGTGAGAGCGAACTAGAACTCTACCAGCAGTACAAGGCAGCAGGATACAGTGACCTGGTACTACACTGTGTGTGTGTGTGTGTGAGAGAGAGAGAGAGAGAGAGCGAGAGAGAGAGAGAGAGTGTGTAGTGTGGTAGTTACCCTTTATGGGAATAAACAAACGAGACATTAACCTTTGTAACCTTTGTAACTGTGTCCTGGTCTACCTCCAGGTGTGGCACAGTGAGGAGGAGGAAGGCATGTCAGAACCCACTATGAGGAAGAAAGCGGTGAAGGTCAAACACGTTAAGAGGCGGGAAAAAAAGGCTGACAGGAAGGTAAACATATGTACATGTATATGAGAGGCTGTCTAGGCCGTAATTCTCCGCTTATACTCACACACTATCAAACGCTCTCTCACACTATCAAACCTCTCACAAGCACTATAAAACTCTCTCACATGTACTGTCTTCTCAATATATAATTGTATACAATAATAGTTATAATTATTATTGTTGTTACAATAATGTTATAATAACAACTTTATTTATACAGCACTTTTCTAAACCAATGTTACAACATGCTTTACAAAGAAATAAAACCAGACAAGGCAAACATAAGAATAAGACCAAATATATGTAAGAGTGAAAATGAAAACTATAAATGAATAGAAATATCAAACATTCATAAAAGCTTTCATAAAAAGAAAAGTTTGAAGAGGATATTTAAAAGAAGCTAGAGACTTGGTTTGTCTCAGTTCAGCAGGAAGAGAGGTCCATAGTGTGGGGCCTCTAACTGCAAAAGCCTCATCAGCCTTTGTAACAGACCGAGACCGAGGAATAACCGGCAGGGCTCCATCTGCGGATCTTAATGGTCGAGAGGGCGTATACCAGGTCAATAAATCAGAAATGTATGCAGGAGCAAGACCGTTTCAAGCTTTAAAAGTTAGCAGTAAAATATTAAAATCCATTTGAAATACTGTAATAGGGAGCCAGTGTAGGGAGGCAAGCACAGGAGTGATATGGTCAAGCCTCTCTGTCCCAGTAATGAGCCGAGCAGCAGCATTTTGAACCACCTGCAGACGGTGGAGGGAGCCCTTGCTCACACCAGAAGAAAGTGTATTACAACAGTCAAGCCGAGAATAAAACAAAAAAACAAAAAAAAGAAAACACGTACAACTTTTTGTAGATCGGCAATTGATAAAAAAGACATAATTTTGGAGATTAGCTTCAGCTGGAAAAAGTCTGACTGAACAACATGTTTGATTTGATTATCAAAACCGAGGCTAGCATCGAATATTACCCCAAGATTCCCAGCAGCCTGCTTAAGACTACCTGACAGACAACAAAATTAGTAACAACAGGGCTGATGGAATTTGGAAACTGAACAGAATGACCTCAGACTTATCATCATTAAATTTGAGAGCATTTTTGGACATCCAGGATTTAATGTCAGTGAGGCAAGTTGTGAGATTTAATAGGGCGCTAGGATCTGTGGGTTTTAGTGGCATGTATAACTGAGTGTCGTCAGCATAAAATGGTAAAGTTCATTGTGAATTTGAATGACCTGGCCAAGGCGCAGCATGTATATAGAAAAGAGAAGGGGGCCAAGAACTGAGGCTTGAGGGACACCACAAATCAACTGAGCCAACGAGGAAGTAGAGTTACCCAGAACAACGGAAAAAGTTCTGTTTGTGCGGTAAGAGTGTAATAAACTAAGAGCCGAGCCCTCGATGCCAACTGGAGTCTCTAAGCGATTTAAGAGGATGTTGTGATCAACTGTGTCAAAGGCAGCACTTAAGTCTAAAAGAACTAAAATCGAGCAGATTTTTCAAAAGGGGACCACTCAGATAAATGAAACCCGAATTAAAGTGACCAGACAGATTTGTGAGGACTTTCAGTCTGTCACATCAATGCTTATAACTGTTACATCACAGCATCAGTGCACATTAATGCATATGACTTCAGTAAATGAACATGTAAAGTGGATTAAAACAGGCTCAAATCAACCTTCCTGATTTGTGAAAGGTTCGGTTTTTGTCTGCCAGTCAAAAGAATTCTGAAACACCAATTGCAAGCCAACTTTCCTGTGAGAGTAACATCAGGCAGCAACATCGTCTTTTTCCCCGCCTACAGCTTAAGCATTGACTGCACAACAGCATACACAGTATGTGTGCTTTGCTTTACGACTATGAAACTTACCAAACATCCCTCTGAAATTTTATCTTTGGAAACTTGTCTTATTTCCCGAACAATGTCATTTTGGTCCCAAGCTTTCATGATTTCAAATCCATTCATAATGTGGCCACTCTCGTGCAGTCTTGTGCGTATCTTATGTTTGCATATGGTTTTCTAAGAAGGATCTGGTAGGAGCACCAAATCGATATATTGTGTGAAGCGACTGAGAACACCTGGAATCGAATCAAAAACCATTTCTCTATTATTCTTGTGTTACACTGTTTGTTGAGAACTTGTCACTTGATTTAACAACAAAGATCGAGCCCTTTCCCAGACATGCTGATATTAGCTAGCCTACGATAGCGCGTGTGAAAGAGGTTTGACAGTGTGAGACTGTGGCTGAGAATTATGACCTACACGTCCTCTTATACATGCACGCACACACACACACACACACACACACACACACACACACACACACACATGCTCGTACCTGTGTTTGTGTGTGCGTGTCTTCTTCTCCTGGATCACCACCTTGCCGTGGTGGAGAAGCTTATGTGTACTAATGATCCCAAGAGCTATGCCGTCTGGAGCTTCGCTGCTGGTAGGGTCAAGGGGGAGGTTCTAGATGAAGCGCAGTCCAACAAAGCCCTCAATAGTGGAACTGGCAGAAGATGTCTCCAGCTCACAACAGCAGTGAAGGCGGATGAAGGCTGCAACAGAGGGTGGTCCCCAATCGTTTTGGTTCTCCATGCCATTGGACTCTGGCCATCCCCTGCCAAGGACCGTGTGGTGGCTGCAGGTGCATCAGCTTCTCCTCATGCACAGGCGTCCTCCCACTATGCAGCTCCAGGATCAGCCTCTGCGCCCACCTGAAGACCCTTAGGGACACAGAGAGAGGACGGTCATACTCGACCCTGAGTGACCGCTGATGATGATGATGTTGATGTGTGTGTGTGTGTGTTTGTGTCCTGGAGCTCAACCATCTACACACGTGTAAACAAAGAAACACTCACTTAAACATACACATGAATAATTATATTAAAAACACAGTAAAAATGTTAAATAACAAGCAGGAGTTACATTAAGATCAGTATTTCACCTTTCAACTTTAACCCTGTCCTCTCCTCTCTTCACCAGAAGTCTCTGTCTGTTTCTAAAGAGGAGTTGAAGGTGCGTCGCCACAAACAGAAGCAGCGCCACAGGGAGCGTGTCCGTCACAGTGAGAGGGGAGGGGAGGGAGGTGTGAAGGAGGTGGCAGGAGTGCTGAGGCAGTGTCTGGGTCCAGGCTGTGTGGAGCCAGCCCGAACCAACTCCAAGTACTGCTCCGAGGAATGTGGCATGAAACTGGCTGCCAAGTACGTTTGTTTGAGTTCTTCTTTTATTAAAGTCTGATCGTTTATTTCATCACCCTGCTTAGTCAGAAAAAAACATCTAGTTGTATTTTGAAAGTATTTTGACATAACAGAACAAACAGCAATATCTGTCCATCTTAACACGTTTAATGGTTGCTATAATAACTCGTTGGTAACCAGGAAACTAGTTAATTATGTTCACCACCAGTACCTGTTGTACCTTACCTGGATGTGTCCCCATGGTAACCGTCATCCCTGTACAGAGAACGCTTTAGTTGTCTCAACCATTCATCTCTACACCATAATCCCTATTGACCAACAACATGTTGTCGTCATCTCAGGGCTTCTAGATTACTTCTGGTTCTATTACTTATTCTAGGGCAAAAATGAGTAGGATCTTTGGTTCCCATTTACCAATTATAATGTCCTTTAGGTATGTGAAACCGAGACATCAGAAATACAGTATCTCATCTCATCTCATCTTCAGCCGCTTCTCCGGGATCGTTTTGCATTGGAAGCAAGCTAAGTAGGGCACTTCAGACATCCCTTTTTCCAGTGACGTCCTCCAGCTCCTCCTGGGGGATCCCAAGACGTTCCCAAATCAGATTGGACATGTAGTTGCTCCACTGAGTTCTGGGTCTACCCCGAGGTCTCCTCCCAGTTGGACGTGCATGAAAAACCTCCAAAGGAAGGTGCCCAGGAGGCATCCTAATCAGATGCCCGAACCACCTCAACTGGCTCCTTTCGATGTGAAGGACCAGTGGCTCTACTCCGAACCCCCGCTGGATGTCTGAGCTCTTCACCCTATCTCTAAGGCTGAGCCCAGACACCCAATGGAGGAAACTCATTTCAGCTGCTTGTATCCGCGATCTCACCCTTTCAGTCACTACCCAAAGCTCATGACCATAGGTGAGGGTTGGAACGAAGATTCACTGGTAAATTGAGAGTTTTGCCTTCCGGCTCAGCTCCCTCTTCACCACAACAGTCCAGTACAACATCCGCATTACTGCTGATGCTGCACCAACCCAGAGACTCCAAGAGGGCTGGATACTCCAAACTGCTATTCGGTGCATAAGCACACACAACAGTCAGAGCCTTCCCTGCAGTGACTTGCAGTCATGTACTAGAGGTGACCCTCTCATTCCTCAGGGAGGACTAGTAGTCAGTGTAGGTGTTGCATGACCTTTTTTCTGCATCACCACCTTGTCGTGGTAGAGAAGCTTGTGTGTACCAATGATCCCAAGAGCTATGCCGTCTGCAGCTTGGCCCCTGGTAGGGTCACCCAAGGCGGATACGTCAAGGGGGAGGTTCCAGACAAAGTGTGATCCAAACAAAGACCTCAACAGCAGAACTGGTGGAAGACATCACCAGGTCACAACAGCAGTGAAGGTGGATGAAGGATGCAACAGAGGGTGGTCCCCAGTTGTCTTGGTTCTCCATGTCATTGGACTCTGGCCACCCCCTGTCAAGGACCGCCTGCACGATCACCACCGTGCAGGCATCCTCCCATTATGCGGCTCCAGAATCAGCCAGTACACCCACCTGCTGATCCAGATGGACCCAGGGGGAGGACGGTCATACTCAATTCTGAGTGACCGCCAATGATGATGATGGTGATGATGAAGTTCAAGGCAATAAATTTAAACCGTTTCATTTTTCCATTAGTCTGGCAAGGCAATGGAACAGGAATCCCGTGTTATGGTGCAAAATTTGCATCATGCTTTGGTGTGGGGCTGCAACTAATGATTATTCTTATAATCAATCAATCATTCAATTTTGGGGGGATTAATCAATAAATGATTTAGTCTTTTAAAAGTCACAAATACTGACGAATTCCTGACGAAAAACTGTTCATTAGTCTGACCAACAGACAAAAAACCTCAAGTACTCATCTCTTAATGGTTTAAAGCAGAGGAAGGCAAGCAAATCTGAGCGTTTATGAAACTGCAACCAACAAATGTTTGGTATTTAAACTGGATGAATGACTCCAGTGATTCATCCATCCATCCATTATCCAAACCACTTATCCTGCTCTCAGCGTCGTGGGGGTACTGAAGTGCAGTCATTGGGCGGCAGGTGGGGAGACATCCTGGACAGGCCGCCAGGCCATCACACAGGGCCCACACACACACACACACACACACACACACACACACACACACACACACACACACACACACAGACTCACACCTAGGGACAATGTAGTACGGCCGATGCACCTGACCTCCATGTCTTTGGACTGTGGGAGGAAACCGGAGCCCCCGGAGGAAACCCACACAGACACGGGGAGAACATGCAAACTCCACACAGAGGACGACCCGGGACGACCCCCGAGGTTGGACTACCCCAGGGCTCGAACCCAGGACCTTCTTGCTGTGAGGCGACTGCGCTAACCACTGCGCCACCGTGCCGCCATTGATGAATTGTAACACTCATTATTTCCACGACCAGGATAAGCTGGAACTTGACATGTGATTTTCCCTAGACTACTGCAACATTACCCAACATGTCCTGTTTATTTCACTCACTTTTACTCTTCATCAAACTATCCAATGTATATTCTTGCTTTACCTTGCTGTGAATCAGCAAATGATAGTCTTCAGTTTGTCATTAACCCCAATTTTCCCAGTTTGATCATTTCAGTTATGAAGTAGACTTGAGAGCACATGTTTCACACTTTACATATTTCAGACTTTACAACGGTCAGAAATCAAACGATTAATCAACTACCAAAACTGTAATCGATTAATTCTCTGTCTATTGACTAATTGATTGATTGACTAAAGGTTTCAAAACCACTTCGGTGGTCTATTCCCATAACAGTCGTTACAGTTCTCACTGTGTCACCTCTGGAACCCCGGGGTGATCTCTGGGTGACCTCTGTGTGACCTCTGTAACCTGCTTGTGACCTCTTGTCACCTCAATGTGATCTATGTGTGACCCCTGTGTGCAACCTGTGTAAGCTGCATGTGACCTCTGTGTGACCTTGTGTGACCCCCTGTGTGTTTAGTCGTATCTATGAGATCCTGCCCCAGAGGATCCAGCAGTGGCAGCAGAGCCCCTGTGTGGCGGAGGAGCAGGGCAGGAGGCAGCTGGAGCGCATCAGGAAGGAGCAGCAGGCCGCCAGACTTCGCCTCACCCTGATGGAGAAACGATTCCACGAACTGGAAGGAATCATCGCCAAGGCCAAACAGCAACCCATCCAACAGGATGAAGAGGTCGAGACACACACATACACACACAGAGACAGAGAGACAGAGACAGAGAGAGATTTTGATTTTTAAAAAGTAACTTTTATTTTAAAAAAAATACAATCATATTCAAACCACAAGCAAATAAATAAATATCTAAAAATAAAAAGTAAATCACATCAATTCTCCAGAAAAAAACAAGTTGGTTGTCTTTTACTGAGCACAACACATCTCTATAAGCCCAGATAACACTGAATTGCTGGGTATCTTCCATTTCCCTGTAATAATTGAAGTCGATCATTATCCTGGCCTTTACCATCCTAGTAAACAGCAGCTTTACATCAGTGTCTACTGAGTTTTCCATCTTCCTCTTTCTGCTTACATATATGGCCAGTTTTGCTTGTCTCAGGATGAAATTCATCAGTTGACATTTTTCTTTTACAGAGAGAGAGAGAGACACAGTGAGAGAGAGACACAGAAAGAGAGAGACAGAGAGACAGAGAGAGACACACACAGAAAGAGAGAGAGAGAGAGAGAGAGAGAGAGAGACAGAGACAGAGACAGAGAGAGACACACACAGAAAGAGACAGAGAGAGAGAGAGAGAGACAGTGGGAGGGTTGAGAAAGAATGAGAGAGGTAGATAGATGGGCAGGCAGTAGATAGATACATAGATAAGTGGGCAGATCCATGAACATGAAACGTATAGACTTATCCACACCTGTCCATGACCTTTCTGATCCTATCTCTCTCCCTCTGTCTCTCTCTGTCTGTCTCTCCCAGGTGAATGAAGGCGAGGGAGATGACACAGACCTGCAGATATTTTGTGTGTCCTGCAGTCACCCCATCAACCCCAAGGTTGCACTGAGACACATGGAAAGATGCTACGCTAAGGTCAGTCCTCCTAGCTAGCTCAAACTCTTCACGGGAGAAATGCCCTGTAACCAAAGCCCCTCCGTGTACGACAGCACCCCCTACTGCTAGCATCGTTCACAGTAGCTCTGGATGTTTGGATAGGACCGCTGGTGTAAGTTTCACATGGACGTAGAAGCTGTGTTTATTTCTAATGTTGACAGCAGCAGCAGCGTGACACGTCACCCTTACTGATCACTTCACTGACAGGGTGGCATTAAACCCCCGATGAGGCTCTTTAAAGAACCGTACCAAACAGGTCTTCACTTCATAGTGTTTTCAACCATACGTATCGGTTATGCTGTCGTTTTCCTCACTGGCTTCATGTGGCACATGTTGGACATGGACCACCGCTGGACTCAGCTGTACGACAGGGTCTCACGGGACACCTCAACAGGACCCTCACAGGTTTCAGCAGGTCCAGTATCGAGACCACCTGTATGGAACTGAAAACCAAAGAGAAAGTTAGAAGTTATGATGTGGCATGTCCAGTATGATCAATGGTGGATCACGTTGCTGATCTACTTCCCGGTTCACCCTGCAGGAAGTAGCAGTCTGTACTTCCTGTTGGAATCAGGAACACTTTATTTGTCATTTCACTTCATGCACTTGTGTACATGAAATGAAACGAAATGCTGTTTCCCCCAACCCACAACACAAAGACAACAACACACACAAAAACTACAAGAACACACATACCCAAACTAACACAGTAACACACATATCTAAACTAGCACACATATCTAAACTAACACACATGTCCACACTAACACACATGTCCACACTAACACACATATTGGTTCATAAATTAAAGCACTTGATGTTTGGAGAAAAACTCGTTTGCAGTGGGGATTGACAGAACACATTCAAGTCAAAGTAAAAAGATGTGAACACCAGTGGCGGCTGGTGCTAAAAAATTTTGGGGGGGGGGCACAATTTAGCTTGGCGCAGCACACCTGACAGCGGCTTTAATGTCCACACAGTCACAGAGTTATAAAGAAGGACAATGTAGCCTATAGATTTTATCAGGGTTGGTAGACGGTGAATGATTGACAGGCGAGACGAGGCGTGGCGGTGGGTGTGAACATGATTGACAGCCACAAGAATTGTCCAATCGCGTTAGATCAAAAAACATTAAAACAATACCAATTCACTGCCAATAAAAGTGGGAGTGTCTGGGGCGGCACAGAACTGCGCCCCCTGGAAAACCCAAAGAAACCAATCAGACAGCAGCCTCAGGTCACCTGCTCGCCACAAGTTTGAGGGCTTACATAAGGTATGGTTTGGCCGGCGCCCCTCACCCAGGAAGTATATGTATTCAGACAGGAAGTACATGTATTCAGACAGGAAGTATATGTATTCAGACAGGAACCAACCAAATACCATTTGAACCAGTATTTAATGCTGCTGACAGGCGCTCACAGACTGACAACACTTTTACTTTGTTTAAGTAGATTTTCATTTCTTGATATTTGAAGGGGGGGCGGTGCCCCAGCGCCCTCTACTGGCCAGCCGCCGCTGGTGAACATACAGAACATTTGCACTGCCGCTAAAATTGTAATGTGGGGTTTTGATTCAAGAGAAGACATAAACAGTACAGCATTGTGGGTAAATGTATCACTAATTGATGTGTGTTTGCTTTCTCACAGTATGAGAGTCAGACGTCATTTGGCTCCATGTACCCCACTCGCATCGAAGGGTAAGAACACCTGTCTGTCTCTCTGCCCGTCTGCCTGCCTACTTACCAGTCTTCCTGTTTCTTTTCAACGCTGCCAGAGTATGTTGTGGTGTGTATATAGCCTCAGAAAGACCTGTCTGTCTGTCTGTCTGTCTGTAGGGCAACACGGCTGTTCTGTGATGTGTATAACCCTCACAGTAAGACCTACTGTAAGAGACTGCAAGTCCTCTGCCCTGAACACTCCAGAGACCCCAAGGTACACCTCGTCTCCCAGACACTCCCTGACAAAACGCCAGTCAGCATTTCATCTCACTTTATGTGACTGAGGTGTGACGCTAGCAGGAAGTAGTGCCAGCAGCAGGAAGTTTAACTAGCAGCAGGAAGTAGAACTAGCAGCAGGAAGTTTAACTAACAGCAGGAAGTAGAACTAGCAGCAGGAAGTTGAACTAGCAGCAGGAAGTAGAACCAGCAGCAGGAAGTTTAACTAGCAGCAGGAAGTAGAACTAGCAGCAGGAAGTTGAACGAGCAGCAGGAAGTTGAACTAGCAGCAGGAAGTAGAACTAGCAGCAGGAAGTAGAACTAGCAGCAGGAAGTTGAACTAGCAGCAGTATATATAGCAGTATATCTGACAGCAGGTTTAAATATGTAATCCATAAGTTTTTATATTAAAAAATGTATATTTGATGCATTTTCCGTGTTGCATTTTGGTAGCAACAGTTATTTAATCTGTGTATCCTCTACTACTACTACTACTACTGCTACTACTATTACTTTTGGCTGCTCCCGTTAGGGGGCGCCACAGCGGATCATCCGTTTCCATCTCTTCCTGTCCTCTGCATCTTCCTCTGTCACACCAGCCACCTGCATGTCCTCTCTCACCACATCCATAAACCTCCTCTTTGGCCTTCCTCTTCTCCTCTTCCCTGGCAGCTCCATATTCAGCATCCTTCTCCCAATATACCCAGCATCTCTCCTCCACACATGTCCAAACCATCTCAATCTTGTCTCTCTTGCTTTGTTTCCGAACCGTCCAACCTGAGCTGTCCCTCTAATATACTGGTTCCTAATCCTGTCCTTCTTCATCGCTCCCAATGAAAATCTTATCATCTTCATCTCTGCCACCTCCAGCTCCACCTCCTGTCTTTTCATCAGTGCCACTGTCTCCAAACCATATAAATAATACAGATAATATAAATAATCCAAAACACGGGCACTTCTGCTGGATTATCTTCTCCATATTCTCCTACGGTATCGTACACAGCCAAGCAAACCGTGACGGTGGTACAACAAAATCTGTGACTTCAACTGTGACCTGGGCAAGAAGGCTTTCCTGGACTCAGTATCACTTTTCTTTTCAGTGGAATTCTGGGATTCCTGTTGGGGTCTGTTTTTGGGTCTGTGGTATTGATTTTATCTTTCTGGTCAGTAAGGGATAATCCATGACAAGGTGTGTGTTCAAGGATTTTAACGCACGATGCAGAGACAAAGAACTGCCCTATGCGATGTGGAGTGTGTTCAGATCCTTTAACACCATGTCATGGATTCCCCTCCTGATACCATGCTCACTTACCAAAGAACTAGAATAAAAGCATGCTCTTATTTTTTATTTCACGTTTCAGACTCAGAATTAAAAGTTTCTGAGGCTGGGCATCTGGTTGGCATGGCGGTCTATTCTGTTGCCTACCAACACGGGGATCGCTTGTTTGAATCCCTGTGTTACCTCTGGCTTGGTTGGGCGTTCCACATCCGGCTACTTAATGCAAATATCGTTACTTGAACGTAGCTATATTTGCATTATATGGTTTAAACACACACACCCTCCAGCCAATCAGAAACCAGTATTCTCTGTGACCATGGTATAAAACCTGTCAACTGTCCCTGTTTGTGAGATGTGACCAGCACCTGCGGTTCCTCTGCTGATGCAGGTCTTCTGAGTCCTGGTGGCTTCCCAAACTGGTTGCGTGGTCACAGATTTTGCTGGGTATCTGATGGAGTGATGTGGTTCTGGGTGGACTAACCCTGCCACCTGTCCCTGCAGGTCCCGGTGGACGAGGTGTGTGGTTGTCCTCTGGTCAAAGACGTCTTTGAAACCACGGGCGAGTTCTGTCGCGTGTCCAAGAGGAAGTGTAACAAACACTACTGCTGGGAGAAACTGCGGCGGGCGGAGGTGGACCTGGAGCGGGTCAGGGTGGTATGATCCCTTTAAATAACTTTATCAGTGTCTCAACAAGATGAGTCATACAATACAGACAAGCGTAAATAGCCAACAAGGTTTAAGAACAGGTTCATTGGAAAACAGGATCCTCAAGTCCCATTCATCTCCCACAGAGGAGAAACCAGGTTCATGTGAGCGTGATGTGAAGGACACAGAGTGATGATGTTCATCTCCAAGTTCTCCTCCAGCCAATCACTTAATGAAACCATATGACAAGTGTGAACAGTCTGAATAAACTTTATAAAACGTTAAGCTCAAATCTCTCTCTCTCTCTCTCTCTCTCTCTCTCTCTCTCTCCCTCTCTCTCTCTCTCCCTCTCTCTCTCTCTCTCTCTCTCTCTCTCCCCCCCCCCCAGTGGTATAAACTGGATGAGTTGTTTGAACAGGAGAGGAATCTGAGGACGGCCATGACAAACAGGGCCGGACTGTTGGCACTGATGTTACATCAGACCATCCAACATGATCCCATCACTACTGACCTACGATCTGCTAAAGACAGATAGACCATCCAACCCAACCCAACACCATCCAACATGATCCGTTCACTCCCAACTTACGATCTGCTAAAGACAGATAGACCATCCAACGCAACGCAACACCATCCAACATGATCCGTTCACTCCCAACTTACGATCGGCTAAAGACAGATAGACCATCCAACGCAACCCAACACCATCCAACATGATCCACTCCCTCCCAGCCTACGCTCTGCTAAAGACAGATAGACCATCCAACGCAACCCAACACCATCCAACATGATCCACTCCCTCCCAGCCTACGCTCTGCTAAAGACAGATAGACCATCCAACGCAACCCAACACCATCCAACATGATCCACTCCCTCCCAGCCTACGCTCTGCTAAAGACAGATAGACCATCCAACGCAACCCAACACCATCCAACATGATCCACTCCCTCCCAGCCTACGCTCTGCTAAAGACAGATAGACCATCCAACGCAACCCAACACCATCCAACATGATCCACTCCCTCCCAGCCTACGCTCTGCTAAAGACAGATAGACCATCCAACGCAACCCAACACCATCCAACATGATCCACTCCCTCCCAGCCTACGCTCTGCTAAAGACAGATATCCAAAGGAGTTGAATCAAGTGCAACTTGATTCAAGCTCCGATGGCGACGGGCCCGGCTGGACATCGAAGCACAGGAGAGCCACGCAATAGCTCCGATAACGACGGGCGCGGCCATAACATCGATACACAAAAGAGCCACTCATATCTATGGCTCTGTTAGCGACGGGCGTTGTTAAACATCGGGACACAAAGCCGCGCATATCAATAGCTCTGACAACGACTCCTAGAGGATAAATACTGAGTCTCATCAGCAGCCAGTCAGACTAGCTTGGTCTAGTCAGAAAGGCACGAACTGAGGAAGCCTCTTGGATGAGAGGCGCAAGAGGCGAAACGTCTTCACGGATATATACCAAGTCCAGCTGCACTTGATCCAACTCCTTTGGATAACCATGACGACCTGGATGAATGAGAACATTCAAAGACAGATAGACCATCAAACACAACCCAACACTGTCCAACACGATCTGTTCCCTCTCATCCTATGATCTGCTAAAGACAGATAGACCATCCAACACAACCCAACACTGTCCAACATGATCTGTTCCCTCTCATCCTATGATCTGCTAAAGACAGATAGACCATCCAACACAACCCAACACTGTCCAACATGATCTGTTCCCTCTCATCCTATGATCTGCTAAAGACAAGATAGACCATCCAACACAACCCAACACTGTCCAACACGATCTGTTCCCTCTCATCCTATGATCTGCTAAAGACAGATAGACCATCCAACACAACCCAACACTGTCCAACATGATCTGTTCCCTCTCATCCTATGATCTGCTAAAGGCAGATAGACCATCCAACACAACCCAACACTGTCCAACATGATCTGTTCCCTCTCATCCTATGATCTGCTAAAGACAGATAGACCATCCAACACAACCCAACACTGTCCAACATGATCTGTTCCCTCTCATCCTATGATCTGCTAAAGACAGATAGACCATCCAACACAACCCAACACTGTCCAACATGATCTGTTCCCTCTCATCCTATGATCTGCTAAAGACAGATAGACCATCCAACACAACCCAACACTGTCCAACACGATCTGTTCCCTCTCATCCTATGATCTGCTAAAGACAGATAGACCATCCAACACAACCCAACACTGTCCAACACGATCTGTTCCCTCTCATCCTATGATCTGCTAAAGACAGATAGACCATCAGACACAACCCAACACCGTCCAACATGATCTGTTCCCTTCCAACCTACGCTCTGCTAAAGACAGATAGACCATCCAACACAACCCAACACTGTCCAACATGATCTGTTCCCTCTCATCCTATGATCTGCTAAAGACAGATAGACCATCCAACACAACCCAACACCATCCAACATGATCTGTTCCCTCTCATCCTATGATCTGCTAAAGACAGATAGACCATCCAACACAACCCAACACTGTCCAACATGATCTGTTCCCTCTCATCCTATGATCTGCTAAAGACAGATAGACCATCAGACACAACCCAACACCGTCCAACATGATCTGTTCCCTTCCAACCTACGCTCTGCTAAAGACAGATAGACCATCCAACACAACCCAACACTGTCCAACATGATCTGTTCCCTCTCATCCTATGATCTGCTAAAGACAGATAGACCATCCAACACAACCCAACACCATCCAACATGATCTGTTCCCTCTCATCCTATGATCTGCTAAAGACAGATAGACCATCCAACACAACCCAACACCGTCCAACACGATCTGTTCCCTCTCATCCTATGATCTGCTAAAGGCAGATAGACCATCCAACACAACCCAACACTGTCCAACATGATCTGTTCTCTCTCATCCTATGATCTGCTAAAGGCAGATAGACCATCCAACACAACCCAACACTGTCCAACATGATCTGTTCCCTCTCATCCTATGATCTGCTAAAGACAGATAGACCATCCAACACAACCCAACACTGTCCAACATGATCTGTTCCCTCTCATCCTATGATCTGCTAAAGACAGATAGACCATCCAACACAACCCAACACCGTCCAACATGATCTGTTCCCTCTCATCCTATGATCTGCTAAAGACAGATAGACCATCCAACACAACCCAACACTGTCCAACATGATCTGTTCCCTTCCAACCTACGCTCTGCTAAAGACAGATAGACCATCCAACACAACCCAACACTGTCCAACATGATCTGTTCCCTCTCATCCTATGATCTGCTAAAGGCAGATAGACCATCCAACACAACCCAACACTGTCCAACATGATCTGTTCCCTCTCATCCTATGATCTGCTAAAGACAGATAGACCATCCAACACAACCCAACACCGTCCAACATGATCTGTTCCCTCTCATCCTATGATCTGCTAAAGACAGATAGACCATCCAACACAACCCAACACTGTCCAACATGATCTGTTCCCTCTCATCCTATGATCTGCTAAAGGCAGATAGACCATCCAACACAACCCAACACTGTCCAACATGATCTGTTCTCTCTCATCCTATGATCTGCTAAAGGCAGATAGACCATCCAACACAACCCAACACTGTCCAACATGATCTGTTCCCTCTCATCCTATGATCTGCTAAAGACAGATAGACCATCCAACACAACCCAACACCGTCCAACACGATCTGTTCCCTCTCATCCTATGATCTGCTAAAGGCAGATAGACCATCCAACACAACCCAACACCGTCCAACACGATCTGTTCCCTCTCATCCTATGATCTGCTAAAGACAGATAGACCATCCAACACAACCCAACACTGTCCAACATGATCTGTTCCCTCTCATCCTATGATCTGCTAAAGGCAGATAGACCATCCAACACAACCCAACACTGTCCAACATGATCTGTTCCCTTCCAACCTACGCTCTGCTAAAGACAGATAGACCATCCAACACAACCCAACACTGTCCAACATGATCTGTTCCCTCTCATCCTATGATCTGCTAAAGGCAGATAGACCATCCAACACAACCCAACACTGTCCAACATGATCTGTTCCCTCTCATCCTATGATCTGCTAAAGACAGATAGACCATCCAACACAACCCAACACCGTCCAACATGATCTGTTCCCTCTCATCCTATGATCTGCTAAAGACAGATAGACCATCCAACACAACCCAACACTGTCCAACATGATCTGTTCCCTCTCATCCTATGATCTGCTAAAGACAGATAGACCATCCAACACAACCCAACACTGTCCAACATGATCTGTTCCCTCTCATCCTATGATCTGCTAAAGACAGATAGACCATCCAACACAACCCAACACTGTCCAACATGATCTGTTCCCTCTCATCCTATGATCTGCTAAAGACAGATAGACCATCCAACACAACCCAACACTGTCCAACACGATCTGTTCCCTCTCATCCTATGATCTGCTAAAGACAGATAGACCATCCAACACAACCCAACACCGTCCAACATGATCTGTTCCCTCTCATCCTATGATCTGCTAAAGGCAGATAGACCATCCAACACAACCCAACACTGTCCAACATGATCTGTTCTCTCTCATCCTATGATCTGCTAAAGGCAGATAGACCATCCAACACAACCCAACACTGTCCAACATGATCTGTTCCCTCTCATCCTATGATCTGCTAAAGACAGATAGACCATCCAACACAACCCAACACCGTCCAACACGATCTGTTCCCTCTCATCCTATGATCTGCTAAAGGCAGATAGACCATCCAACACAACCCAACACCGTCCAACACGATCTGTTCCCTCTCATCCTATGATCTGCTAAAGACAGATAGACCATCCAACACAACCCAACACTGTCCAACATGATCTGTTCCCTCTCATCCTATGATCTGCTAAAGACAGATAGACCATCCAACACAACCCAACACCAAGCTCTCCCAGCCATCAAACGAAGATGATCATGTAGAAGATCACTACCAACATACACTCTTGTTAAGACAGATGGACCATCCAACACCTTTCAACACATCCATCACTTCTAACACCATCCATCTCTTCCAAGACAACCGACACCATCAACACCATACACCACTCCCAACAAAATTCAACACCATTCAACATTATTCTACACACCCAATATCATCCAACTCATTCAACACCATCCATCTCTCCATCCAACATGATCTCACCACTACTGAGCTACATTCTGCTTAGACCATCCAACACATTCAATGCCATCCAACACAACACAACACCATCTCCAACACCGTCCCACACATCAAGACCATCCACCACTTTCAACACCATTCAACACCATCCGGCATTATTCAATACATCCAACACCAACACTATTCAACATATGTAACACCACTGGACACATCCCACACACCACATCTAGAGAATGTTCTCCATGTCAAAATGGGGATATTCTGGAGGACATTGTTCCATGTTTACAGCCATGTAGAACACTGTGTAACCTGGACTAACTCTGTCCCTACATGACTCGGGTCTAACCTGAACTGTCGCTGGGATGTTATTAAATCCGTGGAAGTTCATCAAGCTTTTAACCAGCATGACTTGCCCTTCTTTCTGATGTCTATAGTCTGGCTTTAAAAGAACAACCACGCGTCTTCATTCTGCTCGTTATTTGACTTGAATAACTCAACCGAGACAATAGACAGAGTGCTGAGACAGAATGTAGCCTTCTAGAAACCATCCTTACACTACAAGATGGCTGCCATAGGAAGTCGATGATCTGACTGTGGCGTTCTGGGTGTCGCCGCTCTCCTTTGTCGTTTCCCATCACTAGCAGAGCGTCGGGGATGGAGCGATCCCCAACGCTCGGGTTCAGATGTATTGGTGTGTGTGTGTGTGTGTGTGTAATACTGAACTGCTGCTGAGCTGATCAAACTGTTTTCTTTGTTGTTCACCTGTTTTCAGGTGAAACGTGTGTCTGAACAGTAGTAACAGGGAGGTGTTTCGGAGATGTTTTAATAGGATGCAGAAAACTCCACAGTATTTGTGATATGTGGAGGGTCTCCTGTTGTCCGTGTGTACTGTGCTGCTGCAGTTTAACGTGTACCGAACACTACACCAGCCTTGGTTGTGTAGCTGATAAAACGATCTGATCTACATGGGAACGTTTTAGCCGAGAACGCAGAAGAAAGACAACAGAAACATGGCAGATGTGTTGTTTTTCTGACACCAGCATCGCTGTGTTGTAACTAACTTTGACTTGTGTTGGTGGTTTTATCCTGTTGTCTATCATGTTGTCACGATTATAAACTGAGACAAATTCCAGTCAGTTCTGTTGATATGGGGGGCGGGGGGTGGGGGGGGGCGGCAGTCTATTCTGTTGCCTACCAACACGGAGATCGCCGGTTCGAATCCCCATGTTACCTCCGGCTTGGTCGGGCGTCCCTACAGACACAATTGGCCGTGTCTGTGGGTGGGAAGCTGGATGTTGGTATGTGTCCTGGTCGCTGCACTAGCGCCTCCTCTGGTTGGTCGGGGCGCCTGTTCGGGGGGGAGGGGGAACTGGGGGGAATAGCGTGATCCTCCCACGTGCTACGTCCCCCTGGTGAAACTCCTCACTGTCAGGTGAAAAGAAGCGGCTGGAGACTCCACATGTATGGGAGGAGGCATGTGGTAGTCTGCAGCCCTCCCCGGATCAGCAGGGGAGGGGGTGGAGCAGAGACCGGGACGGCTCAGAAGGGTGGGGTAATTGGCCGGGTACAACTGGGGAGAAAAAGAGGGGGGTGGGGTTAAAAAACCATCAGTTGTGTTGATAAGGCAATAAAGTATTGAATCTTGTATCATAGTGTTTCTTATTCAGTTGTTATGGTGCTGGATATGTTATCATGCTGTTAGTTTTCTTATTTTCTTATTTTTATATTTCTGTTGGTGTGTTGTCTCTCTATTGATTTATAAATCTGTTAGTTTTTGGTGCTATTGTAATTCTGTAGTTTTTTTAATCTTGTCTTTAAAGCTGTTTTTGTATTGGTCCTGTTCCACTTGTCAGTGGTGTTCTGCACCACACTACACGCCATGTAACCTGATGTTTGACAGAAGTACTGAACATTAAAACCATTTTTTACTCGGATCCCTTTCCATTCGATTCTTCCCTTGTTCAGACAGCAGAGGAAGGATCAGCTGCATTCCTCCCCGGTATGAAGCTGATCCTCTACTGGACCCTACAGGCGGAAGCTGTGGGCAGCGCAGCACCCGGAGCAGACCAGCTCCACTGCTTTTGCCATTGCCTTGATCAGGGGTACTGACTGGGGTATTAAGCCTAACATACATGCCCCCCCCCCGTTCTCCCCACTTGTACTTGGCCAATTACCCCACTCCTCCGAGCCGTCCCGGTTGCTGCTCCACCCCCTCTGCCGGTCCGGGGAGGGGCTGCACACTACCACAGGCCTCCACTGCTTACCCGGGGCCAGAGTCTTGGACATGGAGGATCGTCTGAGGGTGCTGGCATGGCGGAGCTCGGGGAGTCGGGGAACCCAGGCACCCAGCACCACCCCCGCACCCAGCACCACCACACCCAGCACCACTACCGCATTCAGCACCACCGCACCCAGCACCGCACCCAGCACCACCACCGCACCCAGCACCACCACCGCATTCAGCACCACCGCACCCAGCACCACCGCACCTAGCAGCACCACCGCACCCAGCACCACCACCGCACCTAGCAGCACCACCGCACCCAGCACCACCACCGCACTCAGCACCACCGCACCCAGCACCACCACCGCACCCAGCACTACCACACCCAGCACCACCACCGCTTTCGGCACCACCGCACCCAGCACTACCACACCCAGCACCACTACCGCACCCAGCACCACCACACCCAGCACCACCGCACCCAGCACTACCACCGCACCCAGCACCACTACCGCATTCAGCACCACCGCACCCAGCACCACCACCGCACCCAGCACCACCACCGCATTCAGCACCACCGCACCCAGCACCACCGCACCTAGCAGCACCACCGCACCCAGCACCACCACCGCACCTAGCAGCACCACCGCACCCAGCACCACCACCGCACCCAGCACTACCACCGCACTCAGCACCACCGCACTCAGCACCACCACACCCAGCACTACCACCGCACTCAGCACCACCACCGCACCCAGCACTACCACACCCAGCACCACCACCGCTTTCGGCACCACCGCACCCAGCACTACCACACCCAGCACCACTACCGCACCCAGCACCACCGCACCCAGCACTACCACCGCACCCAGCACCACTACCGCATTCAGCACCACCGCACCCAGCACCACCACCGCACCCAGCACCACCACCGCATTCAGCACCACCGCACCCAGCACCACCACCGCACTCAGCACCACCGCACCCAGCACCACCACCGCACCCAGCACTACCACACCCAGCACCACCACCGCTTTCGGCACCACCGCACCCAGCACTACCACACCCAGCACCACTACCGCACCCAGCACCACCACACCCAGCACCACCGCACCCAGCACTACCACCGCACCCAGCACCACTACCGCATTCAGCACCACCGCACCCAGCACCACCACCGCACCCAGCACCACCACCGCATTCAGCACCACCGCACCCAGCACCACCGCACCTAGCAGCACCACCGCACCCAGCACCACCACCGCACCTAGCAGCACCACCGCACCCAGCACCACCACCGCACCCAGCACTACCACCGCACTCAGCACCACCGCACTCAGCACCACCACCGCACCCAGCACTACCACCGCACTCAGCACCACCACCGCACCCAGCACTACCACACCCAGCACCACCACCGCTTTCAGCACCACCGCACCCAGCACTACCACCGCACCCAGCACCACCACCGCACCCAGCACTACCGCACCCAGCACCACCACCGCTTTCAGCAACGTCGTCGTTCATGTGGGCCCCAGTAACGCTAGGATGACGTCATCAGCGATCACACAGGCCAGCCTAGACTGGACGTTCGAGTTGGCCGGAAACACGAGGTGTCGGCATCGATTAATTGTCCCTGGTCTCGGGATCGACCGATTATCGGCATGGCCGATTATCAGCTCACATGTGCGTCATTTTTCACATGATCGATATCGGCATGTTTTTATCGGCCAGTCGATTTAAAAACATGCGCGCTTCCGACGCAGCCTTCACTCTCCCGAAGCACAGCGCGACACGCCGCCGACACAAACGCTGAGGAGGAAGGAGCATGGAGGAGTCAGACGCTCAGACTCCTCCTCTGATGCGCCACACGCCACGAAACCCACTCGGGACGCCGAGGAGGAGAATGGAGGAGTCAGACGCTCAGACTCCTCCTTCTGATGCGGGAGCAGGGTGCCACACGCCTGGTAACCCACGCGGGACGCTGAGGAGGAGCATGGAGGAGTCAGACGCTCAGACTCCTCCTTCTGATGCGGGAGCAGGGTGCCACACGCCTGGTAACCCACGCGGGACGCTGAGGAGGAGCATGGAGGAGTCAGACGCTCAGACTCCTCCTTCTGATGCGGGAGCAGCGTGCCACACGCCTGGTAACCCACGCGGGACGCCGAGGAGGAGAATGGAGGAGTCAGACGCTCAGACTCCTCCTTCTGATGCGGGAGCAGGGTGCCACACGCCTGGTAACCCACGCGGGACGCTGAGGAGGAGCATGGAGGAGTCAGACGCTCAGACTCCTCCTTCTGATGCGGGAGCAGCGTGCCACACGGCTGGAAACCCACGCGGGCGGTAAGAAAAGCACGTGACGACTACACTTACAACACTCGCCCCGTAACGCTACTCCCCCCCCCCCGTCTCTCTCTCCCCCTCCCCCGTCTCTATCTCCCCCCGTCTCTCTTCCCCCGTCTCCCCCCCCCCACCAGACCAAAGCGCATGACGTGGGTCCGACATGAACTCGACAGCAGCTTGTCAATCCAAACACAGAGCACGGGGCGTCCGGGGAGCATGGCGGCCTATTCCGTTGCCTACCAACACGGGGATCGGCGGTTCGAATCCCCCGTGTTGCCTCCGGGTGGGAAGCCGGATGTGGGTATGTGTCTCCTCTGGTCGGGGGGGGGGGACTGGGGGGAACAGCCTGATCCTCCCACGCGCTGCGTCCCCCTGGTGAAACTCCTCCCTGTCAGGTGACAAGAAGCGGCTGGTGACTCCACATGTATGGGAGGAGGCACGTGGTAGTCTGCAGCCCTCCCCCCCGGCTCAGCGGAGGGGGTGGAGGGGGTGGAGCAGAGACCGGGACGGCTCGGAAGAGGGGGGTAATTGGCCGGGTACAATTGGGGAGAAAAAGGGGAAGAAAAGAAACCAGAACAAAATGTCCGCTGCGGTGCTTAACAAAGCCACGGGTGGGCAACCCCCAGCTGGCACTCCTGCCCATCCAATCAGAAAGCTTCATTTTGATTGGCAGTGCGTTTCGCAAATGACAGCAGCCCCCGGTCTCAGCTTTCTGTCGCGCATTCCACTCTAGTTTGTCCACTAGCTAATGCCACACGAACCCCCCCCACCCCAAAAAAACAACTAGTTTAAAAAAAACTATGGCCCAAACCCCCCCCCCCAACTAATTTATTAAACTTTGTACTACTGAGAAAAAGAGAGCATGAGGAGGAGGAGGAGGAGGAAGGTGTGACCACTTCTGAAGCGGTAGAGCCAAGTAAGTTGCGTTAGAACGCTGTGTATCGTCAGCACAGATACCCGTAGCTAGCCGGGCTAGCTATAGCTGTGGTGTATTGGATCGAGCACTCGGTGCTCGATTGTGTTGGACTGTCACGACTACTGAGTTCTGTAATACACTGGTCGAGCCTAGTAGTGTGTGATGTCTCGGTCAGTAAAAATCAGACTTGTGCCGCATCCTCGTCTCTGTGTACTTATATATATTAGTGATTAAGTTAGTAACCCATGAATAGTAACACTACAATAGTGTACATAAGAGAAGTCACAACAATAGCTAGCTATAGCTGGCTAGCTAGCTCGGCTTCATGGATGAGTTGCTACAGCAAAAGCCGTTGTCTCACATCTGTAACCGATCCCTACAAACCGGCGTTTTTCCCAGACAAAATGAAAACAGCCAAAGTTATACCAATCTGTAAGTCTGGTGACAAACACGTCCTTTCAAATTACAGACCTGTTTCCTTGCTTCCACAGTTCTCAAAAATACTAGAAAAAATATACTTTTAAAGAACACATGACTTCATCACAAAACATAATGTACTGTATGATCAGCAATATGGTTTTAGAGCAAACAGAACAACTTCATTTGCACTCATAGAATTTGTAGATGAAATAACAATGGAAATAGAAAACAAAAAATATGCAATAGGGGTATTTCTGGATCTAAAAAAAGCATCTGACACCGTAGACCATGAATTATTACTGAAAACACTACAGTCATATGGCATTAGGGGAACCGCACTCTCCTGGTTAGCCAGCTATGTAAAAGACAGATATCAAGATGTTGAATTACAAAACTCCAAGTCTCACCTACTGAAAGTCACATGTGGGGTCCCCCAGGGCTCAGTGTTGGGACCATTACTGTTTGTTCTATATATAAACAATATTTGTGAAGTGTCTGAATCTCTGAAAGCCATTTTATTTGCTGATGACACAAATTTATTTTGCTGTGGGGATCATCTGGATAAACTCCTGGATAGAGTGGAAAAGGAAGTGATGAAGTTAAAGACGTGGTTTGATGCTAACAAACTAACATTGAATTTAAGTAAAACAAAATTTATAATCTTTGGTAAAATTAACTCAGTCAAGAAACTCCTGATTAACAATGTAGAAATAGAAAGAGTGACTGAAATTAAATTTATTGGGGTAATAGCGGACAATAAATTATGTTGCACACCACATATAAATTATACCAAGGCCAAAGTATCCAAATCAATTGCAATAGTACTCAAAGTCAAATATCTTCTAAATCAAGCTTCACTTTACACCTTGTACTGTTCCCTCGTACTTCTATACATCGCCAACTGTGTGGAAGTGTGGGGAACACATATAAAACCAACACCGATTCAATCTTCATTATTCAAAAAAGAGGCATATAGTGAACAGAGCCAACTGCAGAGAACCAACAAACCAACTCTTTATCAAACTAAAAACACTAAAATTCAAAGATCTGGTGGACTTTAAAACTGCTCAAATCATGTCCAAAGTGTTAAATCATAAAGTACCCAGCAGTATCCAGGGGTTGTTCCTGTTGAGGGAAAGTTATTATGACCTGAGACCAGTGATTAAAGTGGGCCGGAGCTCCCCGGATCCCGACACCGGCACTCCCCCTCCTCCTCCTCCTCCTCCCCCCCAAGTCAACCGGAGCTGAGATCCGGCGGCACTCTGTAGACAGGAGTCATTTCAACCATTTTGTCACAGTAAAATTTAAAACAAAAAACATGATGCAGCCAATTCACAAGCATTACAAAATAAATCGCAAATAAAGTCGTTCTTCTATTTTTATACTACTTTACTTTTTCTAAAAGTTTGAATGATGTCGTGTCCTCATGTGACCCGCACCTGCCTGCTGTGTGGCTTCACCAGACATGACGTCAGAAGAGACTGGCTTCACACTCACGGGTCAGGGTCAGTTCACCGCACCAGGCAGACAAGACTCGAGAGAGCGTCAACCTGCTACCTGCACTATTATCCTGGATTGGGGGGCATAAAGAGTGAGTATCTTCAGTGTATTTCCAATAGTATTTCCAATAGTTTTGTCTAGCTCTGCTGTGGTTTTCATTCAAGCAACTAACGTTAGCGAACGTAACGTTAGCTAGCTAGCTAACTAGCTATCTTCCACCCGGTAACGTTGCTGGCTAGTTGTTTGAACGCTGCTAGGCAAGCTAACTATCGGTAGCGTCCGGTAACGTTACCGGTAGCTAGCTAGTTATGTTTGTCCAACCTTAGCTCTGGCCATGCAATATTTTCATTCAAATAACTAACTAGCTAGCAAACGTTAGCTACCGGTAGCTATTATTAGCTAACAATGCTAACGTCGGGACTACTGGACCAGTGGTTAGCTAGTCTAACGTTAGCTAGCTACCTATCACTCCCGCACTTTTGCCCACCTCTCTAATACAGAGATCCCCCACTTACCAAATCCCACTTTAACCCCTGCCTGAGAGGAATATGTATGTTTAAACAAAACCCAGTAAGGACAAATGCAAAATATCATTGTGTCACAACCGAAGGTGTCAAGATATGGAACAGCTGCAGTGATGAAATGAAAACGTGTGAATCAATAATCAAATTTAAAAGACTCTTTAAAAATAATATGTTGAGCAGATATGGGATGGTGCTGGGACATCTTGTGTGAGTTGTTCTTGAGTTGTTTTGGTGTTGCTCTGCACTTGCTGTGTTCTTGTTGTGTTGAATGAAGGATCTTTGTACGGTTTACTAGATAGACGCCATGGTCACTGGTGGCAGATGATTGAGTTTTCATTTAAATCACACAGTTCACTGTTGAAATACTAAAATAGAAAAAGGGGGTAGGACTAGAAAAGATTTTTTTTAACTTCTGCCTACTCCTTTTCCAACTGCCAAGATTTAAAACAAATGTTTGATGATGATATTGCTTGCTTGTTTTGATTTTTTCTCTTTTGTTTTCTTTTATTATACATTTAAATTTTTTAACGTTCGAAATAAGCAATAAACAAACAAATAAACTAAAAGTTCTGAATAGGCTAGCTACAGAACGGCCACTGCATAGCACATGCTGCCAGGCTTTTATCATTAACGTTGCATTTCAAATAGCTAAAGTTAAGCTTTACTTTTCGTTTTTCTCTGCTGTCAATCGGATAAAAGCTGGCATCAGGGCATCAGTGACAACCCACAGACTGAACTCTGTCCCCGCTGTCCTCTGAGAGACAACTGACTGAATCACTGGACTATAATCACATGATGGCAGTGCTGAGCAGCAAGCCTCGTCGTCTCATGATGGAGGTTCATCATCAAAGGTAGGCTAATTTATTGCAGACTGTATTGTTGTCTATGTCATTGTATATTTATTTTGCGTAGTTTTTGTTTGAAACCGCGATTAGATTTGATGATGCTGTTGCGGTGTCTGTAGGGTCGTGGACCTCAGGCTAGTCTACTGCGGGTCTCCTGGGGCCTGTGTAGCTAGTGGAGTTGGAAGTACGCTGCGCAAAGTAGCGGTTTACTGTACTTTGTGGTAGCGACCTGCGGCGAACCGTCAGGGCCTTCTAGGCCTTCGGTGAAGGCCTAAGACTCCACAGAAAAAGGAAAACACTTTCATAAATATAACACAATCTTCTAATCAATCTGTTAATATCGCATTACATTTCCATTTCGACTACACATACGAATTCGGGAGGCTCTGCTTGCAGTCTCTCGGCCAAAAAAAAATCATCCAATCAGCTTTTCCCCTCTGCTGTAAATGTGTGAGAAGACTCTTCTTGCCAGCGCCTTGGGCGTCTCGAATGAAGGTCTCCGCTGTCTGAATAAGTTAGGCGTTGATACGGGATTCATAGATTACTCAACCAATCAGATTTTGATGATCAGCGGATGGGCGTATTCTTTTATACTTGCCCAGCGTCATAGGGCCTTCACTGCATACAGCCACGTGACCGATTGTTCAGCCAATCAGCAGCAGCGCCTAGGTCTGTGGTTGAAACGGTTGTGGTTGTGTTCCGCAGCGCATCGCGGTAGTTGGTGGCTAATGTTAGCTAGCGTTTTTGTGTTTGATTTCGTTAGCTAAGCTAGCTAGCCGTGAATGAGAAGAATGTCTCCAGGAGAAGTCGTGAATGATGTGGTGGCAGATTTATTAGTCACACCATTTCAAGACGTATGTGCGGCATTTCACAGCATATGCTCTTATCATTCTTTCTGGGTGGGCTTTAGGGAAGACCTTCGCTAAGCAGATCTTGGAGCAGGACCTTGTGCTCTGACCCTCTCCACAGACTTCAATGCAGTTTGACGAGACAGCAGGCTGAGGTGTTGTTTCTGTTCCCTCCCCGCCATGCCCAGCAAGTGGAGACGTCGGCGGTCCAGGATGAAGAGCAGAGATGTGGTTCTCACTTTCACACTCTCTACACTTGATGGCTGCGTTAAAGTCCTTGGCCACGTGGCTGGTTTAGGAGCAGCATCTAAAACAAACACCATTGTACTTAAGAAACGCCTTACGCTCCTCAATTGGTTTGGTGCAGAACCCTCTGCAGCACTTGAGGGGATGCAGCTTCTTATGGAGAGGGCACTGTCTCGCAACATCACCTGCTTTATAGCTAAAACCTTCCTGCTTTTCCTTCTCTTGTGGTATATCAGTCTTGTGAGCAGAAACTAGGCTTTTGTATGGTCTCTTTACAGATGCATCTGACTTGAGGTGATCTGTGCTACCTGTTGTCAGCCTGAAACCTGGGCCGTTATGTGCTCGTGCTTCTTTGCAGATGAAATCGCAGAAGAATGAGAATGGAGGGAAGGTCATGCCATGGTCAGTCTTATACTTAAAACCCTGATAGAGCCACCGTTCTTGGATATTGTGCAGTAACTTGTCAACTACTGGGGCAATACCACGTGCAGTGTCGAGACAGCTTAGGCCAGGGAGGTGACCCTCTAATTTGGAAGCTTCTACCTCTTGCAGGAGATCGCCAAGCTCTCTCAGCTTCACAGGATCTTTGCCACTGACCTTTGGAAAGTTCATGAGCCTGTCCAAGAGCGATTTCTCAATTATATCTGGAGACCCAAAGCATTCTTCTAAACGCTGCCAGGCTTTGCTTAATCCAGCAGGAGGATGACTAACATGCACTGCTCTTATTCACCTTACATGTTTTGCAGATTCCTGCCCCAGCCACTTAATGAGGGGGTCCAGCTCTTCACTGGTGCTGAGCTGCAATCCATCAGTCGCATTAAGGAAAGAAGATTTCCACACCCAGTAGTTCTCGGGGCAGTCATCAAACTTTGTGAGACCAGAGATAATAAGATCTCTGCAGGCCAAGTATCTTGCTACATCACTAATCTAAGCAGTGCCATCTACTGGCAGTTGTCGAATGGCTCTTTTGGATGAGCACTGAGCTGCGTTGGCTTACGGCTGTGCTGGAGAAGGGTGATGAAGTGGGTTATTTGACCTCTGAGGCGACGCTGGCCTAGAAGTGCTCTCATTCCGGGTGGAGTCCCAGGTCTCATTACGTGAACAATAGGCTCTATTGGCTGTGAATAAAAGTTGACGCTTTCAGATGGCGGCAGTTGCTGATGTTGAACATACTGGCGCGTTCTTTCAGTGGCCTCTTCAATAACTGAGTGTCTACCACCTTTTTCAAACTCTTCTGCTGCCGATTCGAGCACACTATCCTCAGCAACGGCTGCTGCCACCTCCTTTTCATGCTTCAGTGTGTTCAATCTTGCTTCTATGTGGGCTTTTTAAATCATAATTTCTGATTCCAATTTAGCAAAGTTAGCTCGTGTGCGAGCTGCTTCAACTTTAGCGTAACCGCAGCAGCTCTGCTCGCTGTTGATCTGCTGGATGTTATAGAGTCGACTGACCTGGTTTCAACAATGGACCGCTGCATTTCTTCACATCCCTGCTTTACTTCCATCATTCAGTGCTGCTGTGAGCCTAGCGTGAGCAGTGGTGAAGATGATGAGAAGTATTGGGACTGAACACCACTCTTCTTGGGTAGTTCTGCCCGCCGTGAGGTTGCTTTTTTACTGGTCTGTCCTCATTTCACGTCCGTTCGCTCAACTAGACAGCCAGCTAACAGCTAACACATCCAATGAACTTCAGAGGCAAGATGTAGTTTCCAGGCTTTTACTTGTCTTCAGTTCAGCAATGGAGTGTTATTATTTTTTCTTTTTTTTGTAAAACTGCAAACAAACACAAAATGTACATTATAAATGTGTCTTGTCATTACTCATATTCCATACTAACAGATATGCACTAGCCTAGCCTATCAATCAGGCTACATAGAATAGCTTTCGAAGCGAAGGTGGCTAACGCGGTTTAAACGAGCATTCAAAACATTCTATCGATATATTCTTAAATACATTTCTGAGTCAGTACTTACAAGCAAAGCCTTCCCAAGGCATGAACGCTTTCATGACTTAGTAGGAAATGTAAAAGATTTCCAATCACACAACTTCTTTCAATCAGCTTCCGGAATTAGAATGAACTTTGACCGGTGACGTCACAGCCTTTCGATTACTACGTATTTACGAAATCATTTCTATTTTAAGGGAAGCCGCTAGATGGCGCAAACCATTACAAATAACACTAGATTACCGCTAGAATAAGGACGCCATGACAACATCGTTAATCCCAGAGGTAGACGTCGGGTGGACGAATGAAAGCATGGCGACCACTCCGGTAGCACTCACTCGTGGCTGAAGAAGTTTCTTTGATATTCAAACCTGTTAAAAATCTTTGGATTAGTATCTGACCACATATAAGATACGAAGTTGTATTGAGGTCGTATTGAAGCAGAAAGCACAGGAGCTGACATCTGTAACCGGTTATTTTCTTGCCCGGTGCGGGATTCGATACGGGGTGTACTGCACCACAAGGCGACGTCACTAACCGCTCGGCTAAAGGGTCAGACCCGTTAGCTAGCTAGGGGCTAACGTGTCTTATTAGTAGTTTACACATCTTATACCTTTTCTAAGCCGAGTCTTTAGCCGGCTGAGCTCTCAGCTAACGTTAGCCCTTGAATTAACTGGCTTGCTGTCAGGACAGCAGAGGAGTCGCTGCCCATCTTTCAGCGCAGGTTGAAAACTCACCTCTTCAAGAACTACTACCCTGCTACTTGTTCTTAGTACTTATTGTATTCACTCATTTAAAAAACAAAAACAACTCTTTCTCGCACTTTTACTGTAGCACTGGTTTTGCTCTTAGATGCTTGTTTAGATGCACTTATGACCTCTGATGACTAGTAGTTCTCCTGATCTCCTACGTTACATGATGCTCTTATTGTAAGTTACATTTAGCGTCGGCTAAGTGACTGGAATGTCATGTCATGTCATGTAATAGTTTAGTTACACACAGGGTGTTGTTGTCGGTGTTGTGCATGAACGTGTCAGGAGGCCCTTTCACGTGGAACTACATTCTCTCAACCGCAGGACGTCCGTCTGGTTCTGCTGATCTGCGGCGTAATAACGTGCCTTGCATAGGTGCACTTAAGCGAAGGAATACGGACATTCTGCGGTTGAGAGAAGGTAGTTCCATATGAGAGGGCCGTCTGACGGCAGGGTAAAGTGGTGAAAATGTGCAACACATAGCGCACACTTACACCGATTTTATTTTTTAGGTGAGCCTTTTCTTAAGTGGCTAAAATGAGTTTTGACCGTGTCCCATTCCTCAACTTCTGTGCCGGCTACTCCTGCTGAACCTCAAAACTGGGAGCGCACAGACTCCCATCTACTGCAGGTAACACCGTGACTATCAATAAGTACCTCATGAATCCCACCTTAGAGAACCCCAACTATCCCTTCAAAGATAAGAGAAAGGGAAAATAATGACTCTAATGTACATTTTTCTATTCAGTTCAGTCAGGGCCTGCTGGCAGCACTTTAACCAGTTTATGTGGAGTTATTGTAATATTATAATTATTCACTTTGATCAAAGTTTACTTCCTGCTGTCCATGTAGTTTATTCCATTCCGTTTTCATGTTTTGGAAGTTATTTATTTTTAATTCAAAAAAGAATTCCACTCAGCTTATCTAGTGCCTTGAACATCATGCACTTTCAAATATTTTGTTTTACACAAAATTCAATCAAACATACACTACCGTTCAAAAGTTTGGGATCACCCAAACAATTTCGTGTTTTCCATGAAAAGTCACACTTATTCACCACCATATGTTGTGAAATGAATAGAAAATAGAGTCAAGACATTGACAAGGTTAGAAATAATGATTTTTATTTGAAATAAGATTTTTTTACATCAAACTTTGCTTTCGTTAAAGAATCCTCCATTTGCAGCAATTACAGCATTGCAGACCTTTGGCATTCTAGCTGTTAATTTGTTGAGGTAATCTGGAGAAATTGCACCCCACGCTTCCAGAAGCAGCTCCCACAAGTTGGATTGGTTGGATGGGCACTTCTTTGAGCAGATTGAGTTTCTGGAGCATCACATTTGTGGGGTCAATTAAACGCTCAAAATGGCCAGAAAAAGAGAACTTTCATCTGAAACTCGACAGTCTATTCTTGTTCTTAGAAATGAAGGCTATTCCATGCGAGAAATTGCAGATTTCCTACACCGGTGTGTACTACTCCCTTCAGAGGACAGCACAAACAGGCTCTAACAGGTACTATTTAATGAAGATGCCAGTTGGGGACCTGTGAGGCGTCTGTTTCTCAAACTAGAGACTCTAATGTACTTATCTTCTTGCTCAGTTGTGCAACGCGGCCTCCCACTTCTTTTTCTACTCTGGTTAGAGCCTGTTTGTGCTGTCCTCTGAAGGGAGTAGTACACACCGGTGTAGGAAATCTTCAATTTCTTAGCAATTTCTCGCATGGAATAGCCTTCATTTCTAAGAACAAGAATAGACTGTCGAGTTTCAGATGAAAGTTCTCTTTTTCTGGCCATTTTGAGCGTTTAATTGACCCCACAAATGTGATGCTCCAGAAACTCAATCTGCTCAAAGAAGTGCCCATCCAACCAATCCAACTTGTGGGAGCTGCTTCTGGAAGCGTGGGGTGCAATTTCTCCAGATTACCTCAACAAATTAACAGCTAGAATGCCAAAGGTCTGCAATGCTGTAATTGCTGCAAATGGAGGATTCTTTGACGAAAGCAAAGTTTGATGTAAAAAAAATCTTATTTCAAATACAAATCATTATTTCTAACCTTGTCAATGTCTTGACTCTATTTTCTATTCATTTCACAACATATGGTGGTGAATAAGTGTGACTTTTCATGGAAAACACAAAATTGTTTGGGTGATCCCAAACTTTTGAACGGTAGTGTATATTCATTTAAAGGCAGACTTGTGTTGGAGTTTGTGTTGCTGTAAATTTTAGCACATTTTTTTTACATTTACTGCAACTGAATATCAGCCCAAATATCAGCTTTTGGCGCCCATAACTGACCAATTATCGATATCGGCCCTGAAAAAATCCATATCGGTCAACCCTTACTCTGGCCCCTCACTTGTGAGGGGCCAGAGTAAGGGTTGGCTCACCTCAATGAACCGCTTGCTGGCTCGTTATTGTAATGAGCAGGGATTCAGCTTTGTTGATAACTGGCCTTCTTTCTGGAGCCGCCCTTACCTGCTGAAAGTGGACAGCATTCACCCTACTGGGGACGGTGCCGCCCTTTTGTCTAGCAGTATAGATAGCTGTTTACGTTTAATTTGACACTAGGGACTTATCATTCAGCAGTTTGCAGGTGATTAGAGAGCCTGCTAGGTTTAAATCTAGTGTGGATGTGGAGTCAAGTAGTTTAATTAATGTGATTAGTCAGGGAATTTCTCATAGTGTAGATTATCAGTCTGATGGCTTGGTCTGTAACATTGAGACCGTTTTCCTACCCTGCTGTATTGCTCCCAAGCTCTCCTCTCCTAAATGTGTGAATCACAATAATCTAGTAATCATTCCTACCACTGGTAGTGGTGAGATGTGCGACAAAGTACCTAATAATATACAGAACCAAACATCTAATGTTGTCAAAAGTGTGACCACACATCGTTCAAAGCACAGGTCGTCAAAATTGTCAACTATTAATACAAGGTGTCTAATTCCAATTAATGTGTCCCCTATTGGTAGCTCTAAAGTTCTGCCTACTACTGATCACTTCCACAAGAGGCTTACATTTGGTTTTATAAATATCCGATCACTGTCTACCAAGGCCTTACTAATAAATGATCTGACTCTCCAACATTGTTGTAGAGACTAAGCCTACACTTGAAGCCCCTGAGGGGTTGCTAGACAGGCACCTAATTGACGCGCTTGTAGCCACTTTGCGTTACGTGTGTCTATGAAATAAAGTTCAGACTTGTTTAAGTTAAAACGTTATGATATTTATTGCTCACCACAATGTTTCAGTCCATAATCCATAAAGCGTCATACATCCATAAACAGTCCAATATTCCAAACTCACACTTGCATCGCTTGCCAGCCTAGCGTGGCCTGCAGCAGCGAAGCCGTCAAAAAACTGTGTGCTCCCCTCCGTCAAGCAACACGTGTCACCTGCATGAATGTTCCCACCTATGATGGTGTGAGCCCATAGCAATTCGAGTGGCACCTAATGGACCAATTAAGTCCTTACAAGATGAGACCAAATGACTCCTACAATAGTTTTGATATGATTGGGTTATGTGAAACATGGCTGAAACCAAATGTTTCCTTCCCTTAAATGAAGCTTCCCCACCCAACTATACTTATGTCCATGTAGCTCGGACAAATAAACAGAGTGGGGGTGTCGACTTAATATTTAAGTCTATTTTAAATTTAACTTCTAAACTTGAATCTAAATTCCATAAGTCCATCTGCCTCAGCAATGAACAGCCTCGGCTCAGTCCAGATTGTGACACTCTATTGACCTCCTGGCTCTTACTATTTCTTGAAGAATTTGGAAAATTTGTCATAGGTCTTGTTACTCATTCTGATGAGATTCTAATTCTTGGTGATTTCAAAGTTCATCTGAATAAGGCTGCTGATCCTCTCAATAAAGTTTTTCTGGCACTTGTTCATACTTTAGGTTCAGTTCAAGAGTCGACTCATTGCAGTGGTAACACCCTTGGTTTGGTTTTATCTAAAGGGATAGCTGTTTCTGGTCTGAATGTCTTACCAACCACATCTGCTGTGTCAGATCATTTTCTCATCAAATTTGAAGCTTTATTGGCCTGTCCAGTTGATGTCAGCACAGATGTAATCACCACTCACCACATTGGTCCCTCCACTGTAGCTGCCTTTGGCCAGCAGCTGCCTGAAGTCTTGACTCCTTTCACTGTGGTAACTGACTCTTGAAAATTTCACTAGTGACTTAAATGTGGCCCTCTCTAGTCTCCTGGATTCAGTTGTACCTCTTACTACCAGAGCTAGGCGACTAAAGAGGCCTACACCCTGGTTTAATGATGAGACATGTGCTCTTAACTGGGCCTGCAGGAGACTGGAACGTAAATGGTGAAAATCAAAATAGGAAGTTTTTTACCTATTGTGGCACGAGTGTTTATTGAAATACAAGCGTGCTTTATCTGCTGCAACAACATCCTATCTCTCTCACTTAATAAATATTAATAAACATAACCCCAGATTTCTCTTTGACACTGTATCTAAACTTACTAAAAAGCAACCGTCTATTAGCTGCTCACCATTCACGGCCCATGAATTTCTAGATTTTTTTCTGCATTCTCGGCACAAAGTCAAACATGTTTTCGGTGGGTGTCGGACTCCGCCAAGGTTGTCCCTTGTCTCCGATTCTGTTTGTGATATTCATGGACAGGATCTCAAGGCTCAGCCAAGGTAAGGAGTGTGTCCGTTTTGGGAACCTCAGAATTGCATCTCTGCTCTTCGCAGATGATGTGGTTTTGTTGGCTTCATCAGAACGCGACCTCCGGTGTGCACTGGGGCAGTTTGCAGCTGAGTGTAAATGGCCGGGATGAGAGTCAGCACCTCCAAGTCTGAGGCCATGGTTCTCTACCGGAAAATGGTGGATTGCTCCCTCCGGGTTGGGGATGAGTTGTTGCCTCAAGTGAAGGAGTTCAAGTATCTCGGGGTCTTGTTCACGAGTGAGGGTAGGATGGAGCGAGAGATTGACAGGCAGATTGGTGCAGCATCAGCAGTAATGTGGACGTTGTACCGGACCGTTGTGGTGAAGAGGGAGCTGAGCCGGAAGGCCAAGCTCTCAATTTACCAGTCAGTCTTGGTTCCAACCCTCACCTATGGTCCTGAGCTTTGGGTAGTGACCGAAAGGGTGAGATCATGGATACAAGCGGCTGAACTGAGTTTCAGTTAGTTGTTTTACTTCATAATTCAACTTCATACAAAATTAAACTTTAAAATCTCCAAATAAGACAAAAAAAATCTGTAATAATCACTTTATTGAATTCATTTATCATTTCAATAGACAACTGCAAGTCATTCATCATTTGGAGCTCATTCAGAAACCACACAACACATGAATTAATATCAAACCGGAACAACAGGAACCATTTAGAAAGATGCACATCACTGTACTTCCTGTCTGCAGACGCCTGCAGCAGAACAGTCCCGAAGCCCAGAGGCAACTTAATGGCTACTAGCAAACTGTTTACCATCTGTCTGTCTGTCTTTTTCTGTCTGTCTGTCTGTCTCTGTATTACTGTCTGTCTGTCTGTGTTACTGTCTGTCTGTGTCTGTCTTTATTACTGTCTGTCTGTCTGTATTACTGTCTGTGTCCGTCTATATGTCTGTCTGTATTACTGTCTGTCTGTGTCTGTATTAGTCTGTCTGTATTACTGTGTCTGTGTCTGTCTTTATTACTGTCTGTGTCTATTACTGTGTGTCTGTATTACTGTCTGTCTGTCTTGGCCATATTTTGGCTTGATGTGTCTGTATTCTGGGGTGGTTTTGGAGGTTCTACCAGTGTGTGTGTGTGTGTGTGTGTGTGTGTTATCAGAGGAATGGGTGGTGTGGTTGCTGGGTGCTGGTCTCTGTATGGCTTTTTAAAGTGGGTTTGCATCAGCCGGTAAGCTGGCCGACTGATGGTTAGGCTGCTTTGTCTCGTTTTTTGCTGAGTGGAGGACTGATTGAGGACATGTTTTTTTTTCTTTACTTTTTCTCTTTTTTTGTGAAAACAGTGGAAACTCTGCATAAAAAAAATCTATCTGGTTACTTTAGAAACCGAAGACTACAAATGACTTTCTTATAAAACTTTTTGAATACTTCATATTGACAAATTCATTTCCCTTTTATAGACCTCGAAGGCTGGCTGGAGATGAACACCCTTACACCACAATTAACAACAGAGACGGAGACGGAGACAGAATGAAATATGGGCACATCACATCACACTGAATGACTTAATTCCAACAGAAAGCAGGTTTGTGCCAAACATGTGTTGGGTTGTGTTTTATTGTTGTATTGTGTTGTATTGTCAGGGTCCTTGCTGATAATGAAGGGAACCACAGGTCAGTATTACCGTAGCATACGCATTAGTCAACACAGCTCAGTGTTTCTCCCAGAACTTGTTTCAGCAGCGGTACTGTGGTGCGGCGGTGCTGGGGTACAGCGGTGCAGTGGTGCTGTAGAGTGGTGCTGTGGTGCGGCGGTGCTGGGGTACAGTGGTGCTGTAGAGTGGTGCGGCGGTGCTGGGGTACAGTGGTGCTGTAGAGTGGTGCTGTGGTGCGGCGGTGCTGTGGTACAGTGGTGCAGCGGTGCTGTGGTGTATGGTACAGCGGTGCTGTGATGCTCCGTATGTCCACCAGCATGTGAAGCCGGCCGTAGTGACGCGCATCACAATAGTTTAAAATTTCAGCGTTTTCCCTCGGTTTGTGTTCATGTATTTGGCGGGGGGTTGAGGGTCCTCCCTTAAGAACATTTCATGTTTTCAATGAAAAACATGCAATGTCACATCATTTTGGACCATTGTTGTTACCATTTCTGTGTACAAAAAGCTGGGAAAGCTGGAGCAAATAATAAATAAACAACACCCAAAAAACTGAAAAGACAAAAGCTGCCAAAGTCCACTGGAGACCAACTACAACCATGAGATCTGGGAAAAGTCATGCGGTTAGTTTTGATGCTCTCCACATTGACTGTTCATTCATTCAGCTTAGGAGGTGCCTAAAACGGCTTGGGTGCTGCTCCTAAGTCTTAGGGGAAACCCTGCAGTGTGGCCTAGACTGTACATTACTGCCAGACTGGTGCCCAGTGGTTAGCACTGTTTCTGACAGCAAGAATGTCCTGGGTTCTTGGGGGCGCATCCTAAGTCTGGCAGGGAAAATCCTGAATTACCAAGCATGGGTACATTAAAATCCAAAAGAAACTCCTCCTCATTAGCTTAAAAGGTGACTAGTTTACTAACCTCAGCTCCTCCATGGTTACCATGGTCCTTTCTGTTCCTAACCAACCAGCCTTTCACACTCATCTGAAAATCGAGATATAATTTGACTATCAAGATCAAGATGTCTGTGCACAGGACCAAGTTGTGAACGGTTGATGCTAGATCCAACGGGGTGTAGGCACGGAAGTAGACATGATTGGTTGTTGCGTCAGCCAATAGACAGCGCGGAACCTCAAAGCGCACTGACTGCCAGACCGACAGACAGGGCAATAGTTGGGTCGAATTAAGTTAAGGTTAGTTAGCTAGCGATAGCAATAGCGGTAGGGTTAGAGTATGATCTGGCAATGTTAAGGTCAGTTGTAAGCTAGCTAGCTAAATGTTTCAGTGCACATCTTTTGTTTCAAGTCAGTGCGCTTCGAGGTTCGGTACTGTCTATTGGCCAACGCAACAGCCAATCACGGCTGCAACAGCCAATCACGACTACTTCTGTGCCTACACCCCGTTGGATCTAGCATCAACCGTTGTGAACCTGTTTAGTCCTAGCTTGTACTTCATGTTCTCAACACTGGGCTAGTAGGTGGTAATATCATGCAGCTAAGTCAAGTAATCAACGTTACTCCCCATACATTTTGCTAACATCACATAGCAGCAAACAATTGTGCTTTTAGCCTTTGCTGCTCAGCTTCCAGACTGTAGCTGGAAGCACAGGGGAGATGTTTGCTAGGGTCAACCCCCTTCACTTCTCCAGCAGGGGAAACAACACATGAGACCTTCTCAGCATTTATTAATTGTCACACTGTGGCCTATACTGTACGGTTACTGCCAGACTGACTGCTTGCTGCTAACCTTCATGACCTGCATGTCCTCCCTCACCACATCCATAAACCTCCTCTTTGGCCTTCCTCTTCCCCTCTTCCCTGGCAGCTCCATATTTAGCATCCTTCTCCCAATATACCCAGCATCTCTCCTCCACACATGTCCAAACCATCTCAAACTTGCCTCTCTTGCTTTGTCTCCAAACCGTCCAACCCGAGCTGTCCCTCTAATATACTCGTTCCTAATCCTGTCCTTCTTCATCACTCCCAATGAAAATCTTATCATCTTCATCTCTGCCACCTCCAGCTCCTCCTCCTGTCTTTTCATCAGTGCCACTGTCTCCAAACCATACAACATAGATGGTCTCACTACCATCTTGTAAACCTTCCCTTTAACTGTTGCTGGTACCCTTCTGTCACACATCACTCCTGACACTCTTCTCCACCCTGCCTGCACTCTCTTCTCCACCCACTCCACCCTGCCTGCACTCTCTTCTTCACCTCTCTTCTGCACTCCCCGTTACTTTGGACAGTTGACCCCAAGTATTTAAACTCATACACCTTCGTCACCTCCACTCCTTGCATCCTCACCATTCCACTGTCCTCCCTCTCATTCACGGATAGGTATTCCGTCTTGCTCCTACTGACTTTCATTCCTCTTCTCTACAGTGCATACCTCCACCTCTCCAGGCTCTCCTCCACCTGCACCCTACTCTCACTACAGATCACAATGTCATTCGCAAACATCATCGTCCAAGGAGACTCCTGCCTGATCTCGTCCGTCAACCTGTCCATCACCGTTGCAAATAAGGGCTGAGCCGATCCTTGATGTAATCCCACCTCCACCTTGAATCCATCTGTCATTCCAACCACACACCTCACCACTGTCACACTTCCCTCATACATATCCTGCACCACTCCTACATACTTCTCTGCAACTCCCGACTTCCTCATACAATACCACACCTCCTCTCTCGGCACCCTGTCATATGCTTTCTCTAAATCTACAAAGACACAATGTGACTCCTTCTGGCCTTCTCTATACTTCTCCATCAACATTCTCAAAGCAAACATCACATCTGTGGTGCTCTTTCCTGTCATGAAACCATACTGCTGCTGCTGCTGATCATCACCTCTCCTCTTAACCTAGTTTCTGTTACTCTTTCCCATATCTTCATGCTGTGGCTGATCAACTTTATACCTCTGTAGTTGCTACAGTTCTGCACATCACCCTTGCTCTTGAAAATTGGTACCAGTATGCTTCTTCTCCACTCCTCAGGCATCCTCTCACTTTCCAAGATTGTGTTAAACAATCTAGTTAAAAACTCCTTTCTCATAGATGTCCTTTGAAGAATGAGGTGAGGGAGGATGCTGGAATTGGATGCACTAATCGATGACTCAAAACAATTCCAAGATAACAGGGTGTTATCATGCTCGCACAGGCTGTGAGTGAAAATCATTAGTAGCCCATTGATATTAACTTTTAAAGTTAATTAGATTTAACGTCAACTTTAACGTAACTTTGATATTAACTTTAACGACCATAGCAGCGGCACTCATGATGGATGAATATAGGGGAAACACTGTAGCTCCTGTATGGTTTGTGTCTTTAGACAGACAGATCCTTATGAATGGTTCATAAGGATCCAGGATCCACACATCAGGTTAGTCCAGCTACGTGTCCTTTCACCTATGAGTTCCTCAGGAAGTCCAGGTCTGTCCCAGTCTGGCTCCATGCCGGTTGTTCAGCAGCCCACACTGCGTCACATGTTGAGGACTTTCTTTCTGGGTCGACCTGGACGTTGTTTCAGACTGGTCTGACAGACCAGTTTTAGCGGAGAGGGTCAAAGGCCAACTCACTGTCTCTTCACTCAGACCAGGCACAGGATAAGCAGATGATTAGGTCTGTCTGTATTTAAACAGAGCCCGGCCCGTGGGAGGCCTGCAGTTTAATCACAATTCACCACAGCGAAATCCATTTCAATGTGAAGTGAGGTCAAAATGACAGTTCTTCTGAATCCAAACAGTTTTACAAATACTGAGTGATGATTGTTTAGAATGAAGTGTTGAAGAATAAATCCCGTCTTTCCTCCATGACACTTTTCCTCCGTTTGTCTCCATGTTCTGCCTGCTTTTCTGTCCAGTCTGCCGTGTTCACGTGACGTTTTATTTCTGAAGGGGAGAAGGTTTACACTGGATGCAGAAGAGTCCACCATCTCTCTTCATGGTCCAACCCATCTGTCTGCTTGTCCGCTCTGTCTCTGTGTGTCTGTCTTGAGTGATGATGAGCAACTTCATCACGTTCTCACTCTTCTTATTCTGATGGATTTTTAAAACGAGTTTTTTTCTAGAAAATCCTAAATCAGTCTGTGTAGACTGATTCAGTTTTCAGATGTCTCCTATGTCTATGTGTCTGTTCGTCTGTGTTCATCTGTGTGTGTTCATCATGTGTATGTGTGTGTTTGTTTCTGTGTGTGTGAACAGGATGACCCAGACAGATATTCAGACGTGAGACACATTCAGGGTTAGGTAAGGTATTGCTTAGGGAAGGTATCGCTTAGGTAAGGTACTGGTCAGGTAAGTTATTGGTTAGGTAAGGTACTGGTCAGGTAAGTTATTGGTTAGGTAAGATATTGGTTAGGTAAGGTACTGGTCAGGTAAGTTATTGGTTAGGTAAGGTACTGGTTAGGTAAGGTATTGGTTAGGTAAGGTACTGGTCAGGTAAGTTATTGGTTAGGGAAGGTACTGGTTAGGTAAGGTACTGGTCAGGTAAGTTATTGGGTAGGTAAGGTACTGGTTAGGTAAGGTACTGGTCAGGTAAGTTATTGGGTAGGGAAGGTATCGGTTAGGTAAGGTACTGGTCAGGTAAGTTATTGGTTAGGTAAGTTACTGGTCAGGCAAGTTATTGGGTAGGGAAGGTATCAGGTAAGTTATTGGGTAGGGAAGGTATCAGGTAAGTTACTGGTCAGGTAAGTTATTGGGTAGGTAGGTTACTGGTCAGGTAAGTTATTGGGTAGGGAAGGTATCAGGTAAGTTACTGGTCAGGTAAATTATTGGGTAGGCAAGGTACTGGTCAGGTAAGTTATTGGTTAGGTAAGGTACTGGTCAGGTAAGTTATTGGGTAGGTAAGGTACTGGTTGGGTAAGGTACTGGTCAGGTAAGTTATTGGTTAGGTAAGGTATTGGTTAGGTAAGGTACTGGTCAGGTAAGTTATTGGTTAGGTAAGGTACTGGTCAGGTAAGTTATTGGGTAGGTAAGGTATTGGTTAGGTAAGGTACTGGTCAGGTAAGTTATTGGGTAGGTAAGGTACTGGTTGGGTAAGGTACTGGTCAGGTAAGTTATTGGTTAGGTAAGGTATTGGTTAGGTAAGGTACTGGTCAGGTAAGTTATTGGTTAGGGAAGGTACTGGTTAGGTAGGTTACTGGTCAGGTAAGGTACTGGTCAGGTAAGTTATTGGTTAGGAAAGGTATTGGTTAGGTAAGGTACTGGTCAGGTAAGTTATTGGTTAGGTAAGGTACTGGTTAGGTAAGTTACTGGTTAGGTAAGTTACTGGGTAGGTAAGGTACTGGTTAAGTAAGTTACTGGTCAGGTAAGTTATTGGTTAGGGAAGGTACTGGTTAGGTAAGTTACTGGTCAGGTAAGTTATTGGTTAGGGAAGGTACTGGTTAGGTAAGTTACTGGTCAGGTAAGTTATTGGTCAGGTAAGGTACTGGTCAGGTAAGTTATCAGTTCGGTAAGGTACTGGTTAGGTAAGTTACTGGTCAGGTAAGTTATTGGTTAGGTAAGGTACTGGTCAGGTAAGTTATTGGTTAGGGAAGGTACTGGTTAGGTAAGTTACTGGTCAGGTAAGTTATTGGTTAGGGGCTTTTAAAGGGGAACCTGATTTGTTGCCTGTTAAAATACAACTGGTTCACCTTCAACTCCATTTCAAACACCAAATGTCCTGTCATATGTTTGGTCTCAAAGAGATCAAATAACATTTTACCAACCTGAGCAGGAAACAGATCCAGTTAATGAACCCAAAATGAATCAGAGCAATTTTCATCTTTAGGATATTATTTCTTTAAAAGCAGTAAAAATGTATTTTAATTGTGTCATTTCAGATGAAAACTCTCTGTGGCTTGTGGTCCACTGTGGGTCCCATCTCAGACTGAGCTCAGGGACAGGCCGGAGGTCTAAAACAGGACCAGTACACCAAGACATAAGACATGAAAACATAAAGACATGAGAAGATGAAGACATGAAGACATAAAAACAAAGACATGACCATATGAAGATGTGAGGAGATAAAGACACAAAGGCAAAGACATGAAAACATAAAGTGATAAAGACATGAGATAAAGAGATAAAGAGATAAAGACACAAAGACATGAAGACATGAGGAGATAAAGACAAAGAGGTAGAGACATAAAGAGATACAGACATGAAGAGATAAAGACATGAAGACAAAGAGATAAAGACATAAAGAGGTAGAGACATAAAGAGATAAAGACATAAAGAGGTAGAGACATAAAGAGATGAAGACACTGGCAGGAGCCACAGAACATGCAGAGAAGACAAGAGTCAAACCTCCTTGATAGAGACAGACAGAGAGAGAGGGTTAAAGGGCAGGCAGAGGACAAGGGCACAACGTGTGTGTGTGTGTGTGTGTGTGTGTGTGTGTGTGTGTGTGTGTGTGTGTGTGTAAGGCTGCATTCAGACACACAAAACGTTCCCTCAGCCATTCAGCCATGTGCTTGTCTTTAAGACTGAGCGAGTCCAGCTTTAATTTTCTTCTCATTGACCTTCTGAAGGTTTTTCTGTTGAAGTTTCTTTCTGTCTTCTGTTCAGTGACCATTCACCTGAACCTGTCTCACCTGAACCTGTCTCACCTACCTGGAGATTTTATTCACGTTTGTATGAATGGAAATTAGACGCCAAGATTCAACTGTAGCTGAGATGACTAGTTCAGATGGACAGGGGTCAGGGCTATCTCTGCAGGTCAAAGATCAAGTTAGTTGTCTGTCCATGTGGGAGGAAGAAGCCTTATCCAGACAGGAAGTGGGTTTTTGAGTATCTGACTGTGGCCCTGAGAGAGAACGACAAGATGGGATGGGAGGCACTTTGTCTGATGTGGAGCCGCAGACGGGCATCCTAACAGACAGACAGGTTAGCTCCAGTGTCTTCTGTCAGATCTTTACCATGTCCTCCATGTCATGATGTAATGGAGGACACAGTCCAGCCTGTCTAGCTGTGTGTATGGCTTTATGACTGCTGAGTTTACAATAGAAATCTCAAAATACAACAAGAAAGTAACTATTCTTTTCCAAGCAGGCAAGCAAATTATGTCAAATATTTATTTTTTAAGCTCCGATCATTTCTTCTAGTCTTTTTCTCGTTTAATGAAAATAGAATCATCCAAATCATATTTTCATGCTGAGATTAGATATTTAAAGAGAAAGGGAGGTTATAATGGGATATTACACATGCCAGGGCTGCTAGCTTAGCCTGGAGCCTGTCTGTCAACACCGAGCTCCAACAGGTGGCGCTGTTCATCGGTTTTGGTTTGCAAAAGGTGAAAGTAAAAGGGTTTTGATGTAGTCGATATTTCATTGCATAATATTCTAGAAAGGTAGGAATGCCACAGCAATGATGATGATGAGAGACAGAAACAAGTTGAGACACACATGCTGAGAGAAAGGTCAGAGGGATGATGGGTAAAAAAGAGGAATATATGTTATTGGCCCTCATGGCTTTGGGGGTGTGGTCTGATGGAGGGAGCTGACAACCTCTCTTGCCCAGCTATTCAGGAGAAGGTCCTTGCTCTGACATGAAAAAAAAAACAAAACAACAACCTCCAAACGGCCTTTAAAACATCTGCAAAATAGTAAGAAGCGGGACTTCCTCTTTGATTTAGCCAATCAAAAAAGCACAGCCCTTAAATTGAGATAATCAAAACGGTCAGCTACTTCCTGTTAACAATTAGAGAGAGAGTCCTCCAGCTGAGTCCCTCCCTCTGAGGCGGCGGTCAGTCAGAACTTTTGTCAGTCTGTGTGGGTTTGGTTTCAGCCAGGCTCCCGGTGCATCCCCACACTGCCATGACAACTTGGCTCTCCTCCTATCAGAATCCACTCTCCATCCAGAGCCCGCCTCCTTGGCAATACTGGCTGCTGATTGGCTGACCTCTGAGTGGGCGTCCTGGTCAGATGGATGACTGTTGTCAGAGTCGTCCAATGGCATGAGGAAGGAGAACAGTGCTTTCTGGTTGGCTGCTGAGGTCGAGTTCCTAGAATGCCTTGCACATTCCACTCGTTCATCTATCTCCTCCCTCTCTCGCCCCCTCTCTCTCCCTATGTCTCTCTCACTACTCTCTTTCTTTCTCTGCCTCCTCCTCTCCCTCCCTCCATCCTCCACCTCCTCCTCTTCCTTCATCTGTCTGTCCCAGTCTCTAGCAGCCGTCCTGGGGAGGCTCTTGGTCTTCCTCCCTCGGTTCTCCTCCTTCTCCTTCATTCTGCTGGTCTGACTCCTCCATGCCTCCTTCTCCACCAGGTCCAAGTCCAAATCAGGAGCCCCTCCTCTTCCTCTCCTCCTCTCTACTCCTCTTCGTCCTCCTTCTCTCTGCTTGCTGGGGGAGTCGGTCGTCATGGTTACATCATCCACAGCCCTCTCCTCTGAGTGTGGGGTGGAGGAGAGTGAGACAGCGCCCTCCTCAGGGTCTGAGAGAGACAGACAGAGATAAGAGACAGAGATAGAGGTGGGTCAGGTGTACATCGTAAGTAGACTACTGCAAGTAGTGGTAAAGTGACACTGACGTTTATTTTAAACAAGGTGTTTCTGCCTCTACATACTGATGATAACAGGTATTACCAGCTTTGTCCACTGGAGGGAGTCGCTGTGTCCATATTAAAGTTTTTAAATTAATCCTCTCCCTTTAATGGGGATGAGTAATGACTTTTACCTATGAGTACAAAAAGCTTTTCCGTCATGGAGGATGTTGTTTTTTATATGTGTCGGCAAAATGAAATGACTGGAGTATTAATGTATGACTTGTCTTATGATGAAATGGGTTACTCTCAAATTACGTCACAAATCACGTGCGGGCAACACATCCGCCATGTTGGAGGACAACGGCTCCGATCCACAGGATACTGTGTTGCTGTCACTGCGCGATGCTAAACGTGTTCTGAACAGAGTGACAGGACGGGTTTCAAGGTTTGAGTCATACAGAACAGCTGTCGTGGTTTGATATTTCACTATGGTTAATTTCTGTGCCCTTTTTGGGTGTTCGGATCTGATTTTTGTGCCGTTAGGCCAGAACTTTGTGAGATGGATTTTGCAAACTGTTTTTCAAAGAGTGGATCATAACTGCCATGTTTTATTTCCGTACGTTTGTCCGACTTTCACTTAAAATGTCGTTCTTGTAAACACAGATCGACAATGAGAACTTCAGTGTAAACAGTGGTCGCTAAGGCCTAGCTGTCCTTTAACATGGGGGGCTGTTCGTTGTCAATGAAACAGTCACGTGATCGAGAATAACCCATATGAATTATGATTTTTAAACTTCATTAGTATGTTGATTGAGTAGTACTACTGTGCAGTATTGGTACTAGTGTGCAGTACATCCTCGGGGTGCTGTGTGGCGTGATGGACACATATCAGTGGTGTCGCTCCCACACAGATCGCCCACTGCCACAATCCTGGACTCCTGATTGGTTTGTTCAAACTGTCCAGACGTTTAAATGCTAAGCTGTGGTAACAGACGTCAGACTGGAGAGAATGTAAAGATGAAGGGATGAGAGTGGAAGGACAGAAAGCGGACAGAGGTTTTTACCAACCGCGTGTTTTCTGTTCGTCCGATCACGTAGAAACACGGCTCACCCTGCTTGGAGTTGGTCATGCACAGAGAGAGACTGGACAGCTCCACTAGAGGGATGGAAAGAAAAGAGAAGAGAAGAGGAAGAGAAGAGAACGTCGCCTCAAGAACAGATACAAGGTAAGGAAAGAGAGCAAGAGAAAATCAGGAGAGTCCCTGGCTGTGATTTGATGCTATTAAAGAGGCGAATCAGAGTCCAGTAGGACAGGAAACCAGGAGAGGAAACTAGCATCCGGCTTCACAAACACTCCTTCAGGAAAAGCCAAAGCCTGAACTGGAAAACACTGTGTCAGAAGACATTTACACTGGGGGACCACCAACAAAACAACACAACATTAACAATATTAACCCATTAACACGACATAACACGTCTTGATGCATGCTCAATAATCCAGGTAAGAAAATTAAAGAAGGTTGAATCAGTTCATCTGGACAAAACATCTACTGACAGATACGTTTCTTGCCCACCTGTTCTAAACAATACAGTGGCATAACCACCGAAACCAGCGACCACTTTCATATGCAAATATGACCATTAACTAGAGTTCAATGGCCATGTGTACTATTCACAGAGGATATGGAAATGCATTATAAACATGTATTGCAAACATGTTTATAATGCATTTATATAATTGATATATAATGCATTATATAATTTATTGGTGAAGGGAACAGAGGTGATGAGGAGGTGATGGGTAGGTATGGTGTCAAGGAGGGAAAGGTGGAAGGACAGATGGTGGTGGATTTTGAAAAAGGATGGAAATGGCTGTGGTGAATACATATTTCAAGAACGGAGGAACACAGGGTGACGTACAAGAGTGGAGGAAAGTGCACACAGGTGGACTATATCTTATGTAGAAGGCGCCATCTAAAAGGGATTGGAGACTGCAAGGTGGTGACAGGGGAGAATGTAGCTAGGCAGCATCAGATGGTGGTCTGTAGGATGACTTTGGAGACCAAGAAGAGGAAGAGAGTGAAGGCAGAGTCAAAGATCAAATGGTGGAAGTTGAAGAAGGAAGACTGTTGTGTGGAGTTCAGGCAGGAGGTAAGACAGGCACTGGGTGGTAGTGAAGAGTTGCTGGATGGCTGGGCAACCACTGCAGAAATAGTGAGGGAGACAGCTAGGAAGGTACTCGGTGTGTCATCAGGACAGAGGAAGGAAGACAAGGAGACTTGGCGGTGGAATGAGGAAGTACAGCAAAGTATACAGAGGAAGAGGTTGGCAAAGAAGAAGTGGGATTGTCAGAGAGATGAAGAAAGTAGACAGAAGTACAAGGAGATGCAGCGTAAAGTGAAGAGAGAGGTGGAAAAGGCATATGGTGAGTTGTATGACAGGTTAGACACTACGGAAGGAGGAAACGGCTTGTACCGATTGGCACTAGACAGAGGGACCGAGCTGGGAAGGATGTGCAGCAAGTCAGGGTGATGAAGGATAGAGATGGAAATGTGCTGACAAGTGAGGAGAGTGTGCTGAGAAGGTGGAAGGAATACTTTGAGGGGCTGATGAATGAAGAAAATGAGAGAGAGAGAAGGTTGGATGATATGGGGATAGTGAATCAGGAAGTGCGGTGGATTAGCAAGGAAGAAGTGATGGTTGACGGACAAGATCAGACAGGAGTCTCCATGGACGATGATGTTTGCGGATGACACTGTGATCTGTAGTGAGAGTAGAGTGCAGGTTGAGGAGAGCCTGGAAAGGTGGAGGTATGCACTGGAGAGAAGAGGAATGAAAGTCAGTAGGAGCAAGACGTGTGAATGTGTGAATGAGAGGGAGGACAGTGGAATGTTGAAGATGCAAGGAGTAGAGGTGACGAAGGCATATGAGTTTAAAGCCCCTAACATTTAGAAATTCATCTGCAGTGGACATATTTATTAGTTAGAAACTAACTGTTATATGCAGATGACGCTGGTCTTACTGTAGACAGCTGTATGTCCAACATGTCCACAACCTTTCTATTACATCCATCTGTATTTATCTGTTATTTTGTCTTTACTTGTAGAGTTGTTTGTGAATCTGTGTGGTTTAATTGTGATTTTGTGAGTCAGTTGTTTTTCTGTTCTCTTCCGTTCCTGTGGACTCTGCTGTCTAACAAACACTTGGTTGTATCTATCTATCTATCTATCTATCTATCTATCTATCTATCTATCTATCTATCTATCTATCTATCTATCTATCTATCTATCTATCCAGCTATCTAGCTATCTGTTTTCTTTCTTTTTTCAGTATACCTTCTTTCATATAGCCTTAGTCCTCTAGAGGGTGCTCTCTACTGGAATTCTGAGCACCCTTCGTCAGAGTTTTTACCAGATGTCTTCTGTCTGATGGTGGGACACGTGTGGTACTGTTCCAAGTTTGGTGGTCTTACCATAGTCAGGTACATATCCATTTCCTTTCTTGAGGACAAGGTGAATCCGATGTCCTCCTTTCCTGATCTGCTCCACAGCCTGACTGTGAGTCATTCCCACTGTACTGTTACTGTTAATCTCCACCAGCTGGTCGGAAACCTGGAAAACAACATAATATAAAATAAAATCTATATTTTTACCATTTTATGATACAAAATAATGACTGTGGAGTGGATTAGATTAAGTTTTACTAGCTGGTTGAGCTCCTGAGCTAATACTAAAACTATAGCATTATACAAGGAATAACAATTTATTAGTAAAGTGATAAACTATAGTATTATAGTCACCTACTACTACTACTACTACTACTACTACTTTCAGCTGCTCCCATTAGGGGTCACCAAAGCGGATATAGTATTACAGTACTAGAACCAATTTACAAATAAACTGATTCAGTAAGACTGTTAATTATGAAAAACAATTCTTCAAATTCCACTCAGATGTAAGATTCTGTTCAGGTTTAACAGTCATCTGGTATCACAAGATACAAACCATTGCAACACAGTTTAACCAGTGAGAAGAAACCAGTACCAGCTGATTTCTACTGACAACGAACCTGCAGACCAAACGTATTCTAGATCAATGTAAACATAATCAGGACATATACACTATATGGACAAAAGTATTGGGACACACCTCTTAAAGAGAGACTGGCATGCCCTTTCTGAACACGTTTTTTAACATTAGGAGTTTGAATCATAACCGAAAATAGGTGTGCTTTTATGAATTCAAAGCTACTGGCTACTGTCTTCCTGGGTGGGTGGGGTTGGGTACCACTCGTCACTTGTTATTTACAAAAAATGTCGGATAGCGAAAGGGAGATCCTCTGCGAGGATTACAGTTTCGAGGAGGAGGATTCGATGATACAAATAACTGTTAGATAGATAGATATTTATATAAATAGCTAGATAGACAGATGGATAGATAGATATATAGATAGGTAGCAATACATTGTAGGAAGATCGATAATAAAGTCTCAGCAAAATAGCACAAACTCGAGCCAAGTAGCTAGCAGGAGGGGGTGGAAGAACGGCTTCTCCGTGGTTTTATAGCCTCTCGCTACGGACACACCCTATATGCAAATTGACTGGTGCCTACGTATCCACTGGCACAATTTGTCATTGGACACCGTCTACAGTCAATCACAGATCTCTCTCGTGTGGCCACAGACGCGCTGATTTGGTCACTGAATTTCTCCATGGTCACATTCCAACTCTGAACATAGCCCATCAATAGGACTTTTCAGATTTTGATGTCAGTACCACTTTAATCATTGAATTCAGGTGTTTCATTCAGACCCATTGCCACAGGTGTATAAATCCAGCAGCTAGCCATGCAGGCTGCATTTACAAACGTGTGAGAGAATGGGTCGTTCTGAAGAGCTCAGTGAATTCAAGCGTGGCGCTGTCATCGGATGCCTGCCACCTTTGCAATAAGTCAGTTCGTGAAATATCTTCCCTGCTGATATTCCACGGTCAACTGTAAGTGGTATTACTGAAAAGTGGAAGCGTTTAGGAACAACAGCAACTCAGCCACGAAGCGGCAGACCACGTAAAGTCACACAGCGGGTTCAACGAGTGCTGAGGTGCATAGTGTGTAAAAGTCGCCAACACTCTGTTGACTCAATAATTGCAGAGTTCCAAACTTCCTCTGGCATTAACATCAGCACAAAAACTGTGCACCAGGAGCTTCATGGAATGGGTTTCCATGGCCGAGCAGCTGCATGCAAGCCTTACATCACCAAGCACAATGCCAAGTGTCAGATGGAGTGGTGTAAAGCACGCTGCCACTGGACTCTTGAGCAGTGGACACGTGTTCTGTGGAGTGATGAATCACACTTCTCTGTCTGGCAGTCTGATGGACCAGTCTGGGTTTGGTGGACGGCAGGAGAACATGACCTGCCTGACTGCATTGTGCCAACTGTAATGTCTGGTGGAGGAGGGACAATGGTATGGGGTTGTTTTTCAGGGCTTGGGCTAGGCCCCTTAGTTCCAGTGAAGGGAAATCTTAATGCTTCAGCATACCAAGACATTTTGGACAATTCTATGCTTCCAACTTTGTGAGAAGTTTGGGGAGGGCCCTTTTCTGTTCCAGCATGACTGTGCCCCAGTGCACAAAGCAAGGTCCATTAAGACATGGTTGGGTGAGTTTGGTGTGGAAGAACTTGACTGGCCCGCACAGAGCCCTGACCTTAACCCCATCGAACACCTTTGGGATGAACTAGAACAGAGATTGCGAGCCAGGTCTTCTCATCCGACAGCAGTAGCTGACCTCACAAATGCTCTTCTGGATGAATGGGCAAAAATTCCCACAGACACACTCTGAAATCTTGTGGAAAGCCTTCCCAGAAGAGTGGAAGCTGTTATAGCTGCAAAGGGGGGACCAACTCCATATTAATGCCTATGGATTTAGAATGAGATGTCATAAAAACTCCTGTAGGTGTAATGGCCAGCTGTCCCAATACTTTTGTACATATAGTGTATATGAGTGTGTGTGTGTGTCTGTGTATACCTGGATCTTCTCGCTGTGCTGTGCTGGTCCTCCCTCCATCAGTCCCAGCACATAGAGCCCCATGTTGTACTCACTGCCCCCCCGCAGGGAGAACCCAAAACCTGTAGGACCTCGTTCTAAATCCACACTGTAGAACCTGGGATCACCCTGAGAGAGAGAGAGATGAGAGATCACATGATTTATCACATCATCAGTATATTGATTATCATTACTATCATGTTTTCATCAATCAACCAGTCTATAATAGATAGATCTTTATGATGCACTCTTCAATTCACTGAGCTTTTCATACTTTCAGCTGTCTGGATGTGTGAGGTCAGGGATCAGGACCTACTACTACTACTACTTTCGGCTGCTCCCGTTAGGGGTCGCCACAGCGGATCATCCGTTTCCATTTCTTCTTGTCTTCTGCGTCTTCCTCTGTCACACCAGCCACCTGCATGTCCTCCCTCACCACATCCATAAACCTCCTCTTTGGCCTTCCTCTTCTCCTCTTCCCTGGCAGCTCCATATTCAGCATCCTTCTCCCAATATACCCAGCATCTCTCCTCCACACATGTCCACACCATCTCAATCTTGTCTCTCTTGCTTTGTCTCCAAACCGTCCAACCTGAGCGGTCCCTCTAATATACTCGTTCCTAATCCTGTCCTTCTTCATCACTCCCAGTGAAAATCTTATCATCTTCACCTCTGCCACCTCCAGCTCCACCTGCTGTCTTTTCGTCAGTGCCACTGTCTCCAAACCATATAACATAGCTGGTCTCACAACCATCTTGTAAACCTTCCCTTTAACTCTTGCTGGTACCCTTCTGTCACACATCACTCCTGACACTCTCCTCCACCCACTCCACCCTGCCTGCACTCTCTTCTTCACCTCTCTACTGCACTCCCCGTTACTTTGGACAGTTGACCCCAAGTATTTAAACTCATCCACCTTCATCACCTCTACCCCTTGCATCCTCACCATTCCACTGTCCTCCCTGTCATTCACGCATGGGTATTCCGTCTTGCTCCTACTGACTTTCATTCCTCTTCTCTCCAGGGCATACCTCCACCTCTCCAGGCTCTCCTCAACCTGCACCCTACTCTCACTACACATCACAATGTCATCCGTGAACATCATTGTCCATGGAGACTCCTGCCTGTCTTAACTCATGCCTGAACTCCACACAACAGTCTTCCTTCTTCAACTTCCACCATTTGATCTTCGGCTGTGTCTTCTCGCTTCCTCTTCTTGGTCTCCAAAGTCATCCTACAGACCACCATCCGATACTGCCTAGCTAAGTTCTCCCCTCTCACCACCTTGCAGCCTCCAATCCCTTTTAGATCGCGCCTTCTACATAAGATATAGTCCACCTGTATGCACTTTCCTCCACTCTTGTACGTCACCCTGTGTTCCTCCCTCTTCTTGAAGTATGTATTCACCACAGCCATTTCCATCCTTTTTGCAAAATCGACCACCATCTGTCCTTCCACATTTCTCTCCTTGACTCCATACCTCCCCATCACCTCCTCATCACCTCTGTTCCCTTCACCAACATGTCCATTGAAGTCCACTCCAATCACCACTCTCTCCTCCTTGGGTACCATCTCCACCATGTCGTCCAACTCACTCCAGAATTCTTCTTTCTCGTCCATCTCACACCCAATTTGCGGGGCATATGCGCTGATAACATTCAGCAATACACCTTCAATTTCCAGCTTCATACTCATCACTCTGTCTGACACTCTCTTCACCTCCAGCACGCTCTTGACATACTGTTCTTCAAGACAGCAACGTACACATTTTGGACAGAGAAGATAGATGGTTTGAAAGAGGGGTGAAGGAAGTCATCTATGCGAAACTGGAAAAACCATCCCTCAACAGAGGAGGAGGTCTGCGACACCACCTATCTCCCACTTACAATGCCGTCCTTTCATCTCTACCCAGGAGACTCAAGAAGCCTAGCCTCCAAGAACAACAGTCGGTCACTAACGGCTCCAACGACTCTCATGACCACTGAACAATGAAGTTGAAACTAACACCCTCAATGACCGTCGCTGCTAAACAAATGCAAATCAATAGCTCCGATGGCGACGGGCGGTCATCATAACATATACAGTGGCCTGGCGGCCTGTCCAGGATGTCTCCCCACCTGCCGCCCAATGACTGCTGGGATAGGTTCCATCCATCCATCCATAATGGATGGATGGATGGTCAACATATAGCGATGTTTCTACATTCATTTGGCGCAATTGCTGTAATAGTAACCCTGCGCAGTAGCAGTGGACAGGTGGGGGGAGAGAGTGGAAGACTTGGGGAGAGCTTATTTATCCAGCACCAGCTGTAGGGTGCAACAACCACCACCAGGTGGCACATGTTAGCAGTCCAGACCAGCCCGTGTATAGAGAGAATCTGGCCATCCTTTGATCTATGCAACACATGCTGTGATTGGCTGAGAGCCTGTCACATGCTTGATGGGCACCATGTTGCCTACCAACGTCTGGCTCTGTCATCATGATGTTTCAATGATTTTTCCTGTCATTTCTCACTGATTTGTAGCAGTTGAAGGAGAAATTGAGTGTTGTGTGGCTTGGGGCTGTTCAGTTCAGCTGGAACAAGGCCGTATGACGCATTAATTTCCACAGGATGCACAAAGGAGGGCAGTTTGGACCGTGAAGATTCGCAGGCTGGGCTGGCCCCCCTCAGCTTATTCCTACTTGTGCTCGGTGAGTTCATGTCAGTGTTTACGATTTTTCGATAAACTAACTTCCCTAGAGCAATCTGAGAGTCTGTAAGGTACTGATGTGTGGATGTGTGGAAATCAGTTGTGTAGCACATCCAAGCCACGTGTAACCGTTGATAGAAATCAGGCAAATGTAAACGGTGTCAGATTGTCATATAGGATGGACTGAGTGACAGGCCTGAGCCTGAGCTGAGGCAGTGTGTGGGTAGTGTTGAGATAAACTAGACAAGAGGCCCTGATACAGAACTGATGCTGCACTGGCTAAAACTCGAAACAGGTAGGCCTGATATTTCTCAAGTGTCCCTGATATTATTGCTCATTATCATTCACTAGTAGCCTACTGAACGTTGCAAAATATGTAATACTGGTACTGATTACCAGTTTACCCACCACACCAGTAGTGAAGTGCAGTGTTTCCCAACTCAGTCCTCAAGGAACCCCTATCCTGCAGATTTTCTTTGCAACCCTGAATAGGTACCTGTTTGTAGTTATTCAACCAATCAGCAACGAATTATGTCAAATGTTGCACACCTTGCATAATTAAGTGCTGTGAGATAATTGGTTGAGTAAGTACAAGCAGGGCTACCTATGCAGGGTTACAATGAAAATCTGCAGGATAGGGGGTCCTTGAGGACTGGGTTGGGAAACGCTGGTGTAGTGGATAAAAACTAAAGTCTCTGGAGTAAATTCTTTGGGTTGAAATCCGCATGTAAGCAGCAGAGACCCCTGCCCAGTGCCTGCGACTGTGTTATGACCGCTGGTGGGTTTCTTCCTGGTCTCATCACCTTCATCATGGACTGACAAAGTAAAACACGTTATTACCACAGCCTCTGCTCCTGATCTGGTGTTAAACCACCTACTCTGACTACTGGTACACAATGGTAAAAACATTTCTGGTTCTCTGAAACCGGGATTGAAATGATGGAAAATCCATGATTTCTGGAACCCTAAGTACCAGTACTGAATGATGTAAAACACATAACATGCCTCTCAAAATTATTTATGCAGTGATGTGGCCTTAAAAGGCCAAACCCCTTTCTCAATAGTGTCAATATGTTGTCTAAATGTTTAATCTAATAAATTCTTGTTTCCTCTAAGTTGGGGTCAAAGTCTAGTAATAGAAATTAACAGAGTGATCCATTCATGCTACATTACACCCACAAAACAGGGTAAGCTGTGAGCCTCATTTTGCCATGTGACCAATTAATAAGGTGACAGACACAAAAGTCATGTTAAATTCTTATTTAACAGTTGTCAGTAGTGAGGTGACTTTCGGTCAGTTATCTCATTAAGCTGGTCACATGACATAACTCATTAAGCTGGTCACATGATACAACAACTAATTAAGCTGGTCACATGACATAACTCATTAAGCTGGTCACATGAAATAACAAGGCTCATAGCTTATCTGGCCATCCTTGAAGCACTCCCTATTATATGGAGTGCTTCAATTGTCCTCCTGATTTCTATTACTGCACTTGACCTGTGACCCCCGACTTAAAGCAACATGCATTTTGACACTATTCAGAAAGGGTTTGGAGCTCTTCTGAGGCTGTCATTAGCATTTTTAAGACTTGCATACCACTGCATGAATACTTTTGAGAGGCACTGTAATTTCTGGTGCGTACTGGTCTTGAATGATGGAAAAGACATAATTTTTGACACTCTGACTACTGATAATAAGTAATGCAAAATACACAATCTCTGATACTCTGAATACTTGACTGAATGTTGGAAAATTCAAAATTAATGATACTCTTTGGTACTCAATGATACGATGTACATCATTTCTGGTATTCTTCATAACACGGAATGATGCAAAATACATTGTGCATCATTAAATCTGAAGTTGTGTACAGAAAATACCATAATCTCTTATTCCCATAACGGCATGGGCTGTTTTAGACGACCTTGCATTTTGTGACGGGAGTCCAGCAGCAATCACATTATCCATAAAGCCAACTTGTAACATTAAATGTAATGCACCTTCGACGCTGTAAGTTTTTAAACTTCCTTGTCTGCCTTTCTTTGTTTTGTGGTGTTGAGATAGTTGGGCTTTCTTGGTGAAATCAGTGATCCTCTCCAAGACTGCACCAGGCAAGTGGGATGTTATTTGCTGGAGTAGTTGGTCAGATTTCTCCTGAACTCCTGAACTCCTTCAGAGGAACACCTCCGAGCCACTGGTTCAGATATGTGGACGACACATGGGTCAAAATCCAAACACAAGAGGTGCAAGCGTTTACCAAACACATCAACTCAGTGGACAAGAACATTAAGTTCACAAGGGAAGACGTAAAGAACAACAGTTTGCCCTTCTTGGACTGTGACGTCCACATTGGGGGAGACAGGAGCCTCCACATTGGGGTTTACAGGAAACCTACACACACAGACCAATATCTACTTTTTGACTCACACCACCTTCTGGAACACAAACTGAGCGTCATCAGAACTCTGCAACACAGAGCTGACAATGTGCCCAGCAGCACTCGGGCCCAACAGGAAGAACACAAACACCTGAGAGGAGCTTTAAAAACCTGCGGCTACCCCAGTTGGACCTTTGTGAAAACTGCAACACGTTCCAAAAAGACCAACCAGAGGAGCGACGAGGAGAAAAGGAACAGAAGGAAGAGCACAGTCATCCCATATGTTTCTGGGGTCTCCAAGAAACTCAGGAGAATTTCCAACAAACACCGCATCCCGGTATACTTCAAACCCAGCAACACACTCCCACAAAGACTGGTTCATCCCAAAGACCGTGTACCACACACCCGGAAAAGCAGTCTGGTGTATGCTGTACAATGCAATGAGGATTGCTCTGACCTATACATAGGAGAAACCAAACAACCACTACACAAACGGATGGCCCAACACAGAAGGCCACACTCCTCAGGACAAGACTCAGCAGTCTATCTACACCTAAAGGAGAAGACACACTCCTTCCAGGACAGCAACGTACACATTTTGGATAGAGAAGATAGATGGTTTGAAAGAGGGGTGAAGGAAGCCATCTATGTGAAACTGGAAAAACCATCCCTCAACAGAGGAGGAGGTCTGCGACACCACCTATCTCCCACTTACAATGCCGTCCTTTCATCTCTACCCAGGAGACTCAAGAAGCCTAGCCTCCAAGAACACCAGTCGCTCACTAACGGCTCCAACGACTCTCATGACTCTCAACGACTCTCATGAATGGAGCACTAACGAAGTCGAAACTAACACCCCCAACGACCGTCGCTGCTAAACATCGGATCACAAAGAGCCACGCATATCAATACCTCTGATGACAACGGGCGTTGCTAAACATTGGAACACAAAGAGCCATGGACATCAATAGCTCTGATAACGACTCCAAGGGGGTAAATATCTGAGTTTCATCACCAGCCAGTCAGACTAGCTTGGTCTAGTCAGAAAGTCACGAACTGATGAAGCCTCTTGGATGAGAGGCGAAACATGTTCACGGATATATACCAAGTCCAGTTGCACTTGATTCAACTCCTTTGGATAACCATGACCTGGATGAATGAGAACATTCACAGACAGTGCTGCAACAGCTGCTGTACATCCTGTTGCATCTGTGGTGAGTATATGCTTAAGGCTCAAAGATGTACCATGACTGCACCTGGTACTGATCTGTCTGTTGTCTCTGACATAATGATGATTGCCACTTGTCTGTGAATTTGTGTATGGTCTGGGTAGATTGTAAAAACTGAATTGCCCTTCTGGGATAAATAAAGTTGTCTGAATCTGAACTTATTAAGGAAGTTTATGAGCTGTACTTCAGATCTAAAACTGGTGACCAAGAGAAACCCTGGGCTCCTCACATTTGTTGTGCAACATGTGCAGTCAACCTGAGAGTTTGGCTCAGAGGTACTTGGAAGTCAATGCCATTTGCAGTCCCAATGATATGGCGAGAACAGAAGGCTCACGTGACGGACTGTTACTTCTGTCTGGCCAATGTATCTGGCTTCTTTACTAACAATAAGAAATCTATTGAATACCCCAACCTGCCTTCAGCCATGAGACCAGTGCCCCATGATGACAGTTTGCCAGTGCCGAAGCCACCAGAGACATGGAGCCTAGATGAGGCAGATGAAGATGCCACAACGCATGAACCAGATGTGGAAAATGACACTGATCCAGATGTTGAACCTTTATGCCTGGTTATCCTCATCTGATAACACAGCCAGAATTAAATGACCTGGTCAGGGACTTGGATTCGTCAGAAGCTAAAGCAGAACTACTTGGTTCAAGATTGCAAGGATGGGGTTTGCTGTCACCAGGTACAAAAAAATTCTATCTTTCGGGACCATCAAGAACATTTGACCAACTTCTTTATGCAGGTTGACAACCTCTGTTTCTGCACTGACATTGTTCGTGGCTTTTGGTTGTGTGCACGACCCACAACAATGGCGTCTTTTTATAGGTTCGTCAAAGTTCAGCCTGAAAGCTGTCCTGTTGTAACAGGACAATGGTAATGTCCACCCTTCAGTACCCACTGGCTCTGCAGTACACATGAAAGAAACTAGAGATGTCCCGATACCACTTTTTCACTTCTGATACCGATACCAATACCACAGCTTTGGCTATCTGCCGAAACCGATATCAATCCAATATTTTGTTTTAGTCTTATACTACTACTACTACTACTACTACTACTACTACTACTACTGCTACTACTTTCAGCTGCTCCCGTTAGGGGTTGCCACAGCGGCTCATCTGTTTCCATCTCTTCCTGTCCTTTGCATCTTCTTCTGTCACACCAGCCACCTGCATGTACAAATAATAATAATAATAAATACATGGAAGCACTTTGCTTATGATAGCCAATTACCCACCTAAAACCATCTGACTCAAATGGAGAACAAATACTTCCCCAGTATATAGTCCACAACAACAGTTGGTTATGAAAGACTGCCACTCTTTATTCAAACACTACAAAAATCAAAAACAACAAAAAAACAACAAAAAAACAAAACAAAAAACAGGTCCTGTAGTACTTAAAGCGACCAACAGGTTTAAAGTCAAAACAATTGAAACAGCAGCATTCAGCATTGTAAAAAAAAAAACACGTGCAAAACTGTCCCTTACAGTGCAGCTATGTGTAGATGGCAGTGTAAAACACAACTTAAGCATGTATAACATGCCAAATAAATAACACAACATTAACAAACACCATTTAAACTGACTTTACTGACCTAGCTGCCTTGTTTTCAAACTGACTTTACTGACCTAGCTGCCTTATTTTTAAACTGACTTTACTGACCTAGCTGCCTTGTTTTCAAACTGACTTTACTGACCTAGCTGCCTTATTTTTAAACTGACTTTACTGACCTAGCTGCTTTATTTTCAAACTGACTGTACTGACCTAGCTGCTTTATTTTCAAACTGACTTTATTGACCTAGCTGCTTTATTTTCAAACTGACTTTACTGACCTAGCTGCCTTATTTTTAAACTGACTTTACTGACCTAGCTGCCTTGTTTTCAAACTGACTTTACTGACCTAGCTGCTTTCTTTTTAAACTGACTTTACTGAGCTAGCTGCTTTATTTTTAAACTGACTTTACTGACCTAGCTGCCTTGTTTTCAAACTGACTTTACTGACCTAGCTGCCTTATTTTTAAACTGACTTTACTGACCTAGCTGCCTTGTTTTCAAACTGACTTTATTGACCTAGCTGCTTTATTTTCAAACTGACTTTATTGACCTAGCTGCTTTATTTTCAAACTGACTTTATTGACCTAGCTGCTTTATTTTCAAACTGACTTTATTGACCTAGCTGCTTTATTTTCAAACTGACTTTATTGACCTAGCTGCTTTATTTTCAAACTGACTTTACTGACCTAGCTGCTTTTTTTTTAAACTGACTTTACTGACCTAGCTGCTTTATTTTTAACAATTGTGAAAATAAAACAAAAATCATGTTCACAGGTGCCATTTCTCTGTAGCAAAGCTCTTGAACATGTGAAGCTTGCTCACATAACCATGAGGAGCAGATTCTTCTTTAGGAACATGAGCTTTTCAGCAGTCTCCGCCGTCAGCCTGCTCCTTCTTACATCAGTAATAATGGAGGCTGTGCTGAAGAGCCTCTCACTCTACACTGGTGCAGGGAGCACAGAGACATGTAGCTGCCCTGGCTGCCAAGGACGGCAGTTGGTGCTGGTTGGCTTTCCAGTAAAGCCAGGGATTGTCCCACCGTGGAATAACTGCCTCGCTGAGGTAAGTCTGCACTTGACTTTGTGCACTTGTGTTATCCGCTCATACATATGCGACTAATTGGCTACTACTGTTGTTACCACTTGACACGCTGCGCCGCTTAACCAGAGGTGCACGGCACAGGAAGTGCTAATATGAAGAAGAAAGCCAGAAAGATGACGAAGAAGATGATGAAGAAGAAATAATGTACAAGCATTTGGGCGATGGTTCCCCATGGTTACTGAAGCAATCTGTGACCAAACGCTTTATGTATGCCAAAATGTCAGGAATATGTCGTGTGTTTTTTGCGCTTGGAGAGCAAAGACGTGGTTACGTATGACAGGGTGTCGAGAGAGGAGGTGTGGTATTGTATGAGGAAGTGGGGAGTGGCATAGAAGTATGTAGGAGTGGTGCAGGATATGTATGAGGGAGGTGTGACAGTGGTGAGGTGTGCGGTTGGAATGACAGATGGGTTCAAGGTGGAGGTGGGATTACATCAAGGATCGGCTCTGAGCCCTTTCTTGTTTGCAGTGGTGATGGACAGGTTGACGGACAAGATCAGGCAGGAGTCTCCGTGGACTATGATGTCTGCGGATAACATTGTGATCTGTAGCGAGAGTAGGGAGCAGGTGGAGCAGAGCCTGGAGAGGTGGAGGTATGCACTGGAGAGAAGAGGAATGAAAGTCAGTAGGAGCAAGACAGAATACCTATGTGTGAATGAGAGGGAGGACAGTGGAATGGTGAGGATGCAAGGAGTGGAGGTGACGAAGGTGGATGAGTTTAAATACTTGGGGTCAACTGTCCAAAGTAACGGGGAGTGCAGTAGAGAGGTGGAGAAGAGAGTGCAGGCAGGGTGGAGTGGGTGGAGAAGAGTGTCAGGAGTGATGTGTGACAGAAGGGTACCAGCGAGAGTTAAAGGGAAGGTTTACCAGATGGTAGTGAGACCAGCTATGTTATATGGTCTGGAGACAGTGGCACTGATGAAAAGACAGGAGGTGGAGGTGGAGGTGGCAGAGGTGAAGATGATAAGATTTTCATTGGGAGTGACGAAGAAGGACAGGATTAGGAACGAGTATATTAGAGGGACCGCTCAAGTTGGACGGTTTGGAGACAAAGCAAGAGAGACAAGATGGAGATGGTGTGGACATGTGTGGAGGAGAGATGCTGGGTATACTGGGAGAAGGATGCTGAATATGGAGCTGCCAGGGAAGAGAAGTACTCCCCTCATGATGGAGCCCCACAAGATGCTTATAGGCGTGTTGACTAGTTTCTCCTCCCCTCTTTACCAGCGCCCCACACACGAGTATTTTATTTTCAAAAAAAGCAACAAGCCCAACTCGGCATGGCTGCGTCACATGAACAGTATTAGTGTAACTAAGCTACTCACTGAAATAAACAACTGCTTACATGGACAGACTATCAACTACACTACAAGTCTCGCTTTGGTCCTGGTCATAACAGCTGTTCAATTTCTCTCTGACAGCTCAGTGGTCTGCAGTGACCCCCTGCCCACATACGCCCCTCCCTGAGCTGCTGTCAACAAGATTAAAGCACTCTTCTGCCACCTAGTGCCTACAGTTAGCAAGTTCAGTTCCCCCTTTTTTTTTGGATTTTCCCCCTTTTTTTCCTCCCTAATTGTACTTGGCCAATTACCCCACCCTTCCAAGCCATCCCAGTCGCTGCTCCACCCCCTCTGCTGATCCAGGAGGGCTGCAGACTACCATGTCTCTTCCGATACATGTGGAGTCACCAGCTGCTTCTTTTCACCTGACAGTGAGGAGTTTCACCAGGGGGACGTAGTGCCTGGGAGGATCACGCTATTCCCCCCAGTTCCCCCTCCCCCCTGAACAGGAATCCTGACCGACCAGAGGAGGCGCTCGTGCAGCAACCAGGACACATACACACATCCAGCTTCCCACCCACAGACACGGCCATTTGTGTCTGTAGGGACACCCGACCAAGCCGGAGGTAACACGGGGATTCGAACCAGCGATCCCCATGTTGGTAGTCAACGGAATAGACCGCTATGCTACCTGGACGCCCGCAGCCCCCCTCTTTACCAAGCAATTGCGCCCAATGAATGGAGTGACATCTGTATGTGTTAACACAGTAGCTGAACAAAACACCGTGTGTGTGCATGTATGTGTGTCACCCTCACCTTTGACCTTCCTCTGCTCCCCCTCCTATTTCTGCTGTCAGCATCAAACTCCACTGCCTCAGCCAGGCTGGATGTATCTGAAAAAGAAGAGAGAAAGGAGAGAAGGAGGGAGGAATGAGAAGAGGGGGGGAGGGTAGATGAGAAAGAAAAGAAGAAATTCATTAAAATGAAGATCAACACCGGTTCGAGTCCCCGTGGTGCCTCCGGCTTGGTCGGGCGTCCCTACAGACACAGTTGGCCATGTCTGTGGGTGGGAAGACGGATGTGGGTATGTGTCCTGGTCGCTGCACTAGCGCCTCCTCTGGTCAGTCAGGGGTGCCTGTTTTGGGGGTGGGGGCTGGGGGGAATAGCGTGATCCTCCCATGTGCTATGTCCCCCTGGTGAAACTCCTCACTGTCAGGTGAAAAGAAGTGGCTGGTGACGCCACATGTATGGGAGGAGGCATGTGGTAGTCTGCAGCCCTCCCCGGATCAGCAGAGGGGGTGGAGCAGAGACCGGGACGGCTCGGAACAGTGGGGTAATTGGCTGGATACAATTGGGGGGAAAATCCCCCCAAAAAACATTTTAAAAAATGAAGATCAACATTTTTTGACTTAATTATCTTGAAGGGTCTGAACGTTTCTGAGGTTGTGGTGACGGACGTCGCTGTGTCCGATCACTCCTGTCTTTTCTGTGAGAGTACTATCTCCGGACACACAAATGTCCAAACAGAGGTAATCACAAAACATCATATCGCTGAGAGCACCACTGAAATATTTATTCAGGCTTTCCACACCCGCCCTCTCTCGGGTCTCGGTCAGTGAGCTTCTGGATAATTTTAATTCTAAAAGTACAGATGTTATCGATGCTATTGCACCTGCTAAGGTGAAGGTGGTCTCTGGTAAGAAGAGCTCACCATGGAGATGTGCCACGCTGGTCAGAATAGAAAAAAGAGAGTGTCGTAAAGCTGAACGCAGGTGATGAAAAACAGATCTTACTGTTCATAATGACATCTATAAAGAGAGACTGTGCATTTATAATTTGGAACTGAGAAATGCAAGGCAGTCTTGTTTCTCTGACATCATTGCCAAAAACAATAATAATGTACGTGCCTTGTTTTCTACTGTCGACAGGCTAACAAACGCCCCAGCGGCAGTAGCCTCTGAATTTCTACCTACCAGGGCCTGCAATGAATTTGCCTCCTCCTTTAACGACAAAATTCAGAAAATTCGACAGGCAGCCAGTGCCTCCATACTAGGTACAGGCCATGTGTTGTTCCTAAATCCACCTAAAATCAATTCAAATAGGACGTCACAATTTGATCCCATCAAACATCTGAAATCCTCCTGCTGCTGCCTTGATATTTTGCTAACAGGCTTTTTCACAAATGTTTCTAATTGCATCTCCTCAGATCTACAAGTTGTCAACACATCTCTTCTCTCAGGTCTCGTCCCACAGGCCCTGAAACCTGCAGTCATCAAGCCGCTCTTAAAAAAGAATAGTCTAGACAATTCACTGATGAACAGTTATAAGCCCATACAGGGGCAGACTGGGAGTGAAAAAAGCTGTGGACCTTTTGATTCAGACCAGCCCACCAGCCCCTCAGCGATACGCCAACCCCCACACAAACCACCGGGAAAACACCCGGCGCTCCAGATGGCCAGTCCGCCATTGGGCCCATATCAAACCTCACGTTTCTAAAATGATTGTAAAAGCTGTTTTCCAGCAGCTCAACAACTTTTGGGCACTAAACAACACTTTCAATGTCTTCCAGTCAGATTTCGACCACACCAGACTGCTCTTGTTAAGATCTTTAATGACATCCGCTTAAACAGACAGAATCTAAGTCCTGGTATTATTGTATCTCAGTGCTGCATTTGACACAGTTGACTACAACATATTACTGGACCGATTGGAAAACTGAATGGGACTTCCTGGCACAGCACTAAACTGGTTTGAATCTACTTAAAGGACAGGGACTACTTTGTGTCTATAGGTAATTACAAAGCTGAATGTACAAAAATGATCTGTGCAGTTCCCCAAGGCTCCATTTTGGGGCCGCTTCTGTTTAACATCTATATGCTCCCACTAATCCAGATTATGGAAAACAACAAAATATGTTACCATAATTATGCAGACGACATGCAGATTTACATAAGCATATTGACAGGGGACTATACTCCCATACAAACACTGAGTAAGTGCATTGAACAAATCAATGATTGGATGTCCCACAATTTTCTTCAATTAAACAAAGATAAAACTGAAGTAATTTTCTTTGGAGCCAAGGAAGAACCACTAAAAGTCAGCACTCAGCTACAATTGGTAATGTTAAAAACCACGAACCAAGCCAGAACGCTTGGTTGGTGTAGTCATGGACTCGGACCTGCCACATTAAGACCATTACAAAGTCAGCCTCGTCTCACCTGAAGAATATATCAAGAATTGAAGGATTTTTGTCTCAGCAGGATTTGAAAAAACCTGGCCATGCATATATCTTCAGTCAACCAACTACTGTAACGGTGTCTTTGCAGGTCTTTCTACTGCTGGCACCAGTATTCATCACTATTTTCCTCCTATGTGTCACAAAGCTTTTTCATAAAGATATGGAAGGCAGTAGTGGGATCACAATGTGTGACTATTTCTTTCTTTTTTTACATGGTGATGTGGTCGTGTGGCTCAGGTCCTGGGCTGATCCAGTGGTGTCTGGACACTGCTTGGCATCCTGCTCATCATATTCTTCATACATTTTATAAGGCCATTACAATTGTGTTATCCCCTTTCAATGTTGTATTCAGTAAATTGTGTAAACACAACATCCACTGCACGCTGTCCGTCTTGGGAGAGAGATCCTCCCCTGTTGCTCTCCCTGAGGTTTCTTCCTATTTTGTCTCCTTGTTAAAGAGGTTTTTTAGGGAGTTGTTCCTTATCTGATGAGAGGGTCTAAGGACAGAATGTTGTGTTGCTGTAAAGCCCCTCGAGGCAAATTTGTGATATTGGGCTATACAAATAAAACTGACTTGACTTGACTTTAGGCTAGATGGAAGCGTCTTCAACATTCGAAGGTTCCAGGCAACCACCAAGTTGTCAGCAGTGCAGGTCCTTGAGCAGCAATACGCCGATGACTGCGCTCTTGTAGCTCACACACCAAAGACCTGAAAACCATCCCTGCTCCAGTTGTGAATGCCTACAGCACGCTGGGTCTATTCAGTCAACACCACCAAGCCTGAGGTGTTATGCCAGTGGAGGTCCAGCCCCCCACCCACTATGCCTGTCTTCACTCTAGAACACCAACCACTCTCAGTTGTTCCATCTTTCAAATACCTGGGCAGCATCCTTTCTGAGGGCTGCAACACTGAGGACGAAATTCACAACAGAATCAAACAAGCCTCTGCAGCCTTCGGCAAACTCCAACGTAAGGTCTTCCAAAACAAACGCCTCCATCTGCACACCAAAATTGCCATTTACAAAGCCGTCTGCATCACAACTCTCCTATACAGCTGTGAAGCCTGGGTCACATACAGCCGCCACCGCATACAGCTGCCACACACCTGTGTGCCTGTGTGTGTGTGATACCTACTGGTGTTGGAGCGTGGTTGAACCGTGAGTCTCAGTGTGTTTCCAGCCCTCCTCAGGATCTGGGCAAGGTCACGGTGGGGCAGAGAGACCACCGGCCGTCCCTCCACTGCCTCCAGCTGGTCACCAGGTTGAATCTGTCCACTGCGAGCAGCTGGACTTCCTCTACGCACCGTCACAAACCGATGAGACAACATAGAGGAGGCTGGAAAGGAGGACAGGAGCTGTAATCTCACATGTTGGAACAGTTCACAGCAGAAGCCATTATACATGTTTTTAGACCCCTCCCCCCCAACACACACACACTACATACAAGCATTACGTCAGAGTTCAGTTTCCAACAAGAACAGCAAGAGCTCTAGCTCTCTCCCTCCCTCTCGCTCTCTCTCTCCCTCTCTTTCTCTCTCTCTCTCTCTAATCATAAATTCATGCTGGTTTAAATATTTTAGCTGCTGCTGTATGCTTGTACCACAGCAAGGCATTCTGGGAAGTGGGAAGGATGAGAATGGAGGGATAGTAAAAAGCTAAGAGAAACAGAAGAAGGACCACGGTCTATTTGTGAGAAACATCGGAACCAGAGAAGTGATGAAAGCTAAAACTCAGCGAGAGAGAGAGGGGGGGGACAGAGAGAAGAGAGAGACACAGAGAGAGAGATGGGAAGGGTGTAAAAAGTGAGCGATGACGGGGTGGAGTCCAGGATCATTGTCAATTTGTTGCCATGGTAACAGTGCCTGTTGACAGTCAGGTAGTTGTAAATCTGTTGAAGTGGTCTCTCAGTACCAACTGCATCCTGAAGAAGGCACAGCAGAGACCGACTTTCCTGAGGCGTCTCAAGAGTTTTGGTATGAGCACCAAAACTCTGATGGACTTTTATGGCAGTAGCATGCAGTCTGTGTTGACAGGCTGCATCACAGTGTGTGTTGACAGGCTGTATCACAGTGTGTGTTGACAGGCTGTATCACAGAGTGTGTTTACAGGCTGCATCACAGAGTGTGTTGACAGGCTGTATCACAGAGTGTGTTGACAGGCTGTATCACAGAGTGTGTTGACAGGCTGTATCACAGTGTGTGTTGACAGGCTGTATCACAGAGTGTGTTGACAGGCTGTATCACAGTGTGTGTTGACAGGCTGTATCACAGTGTGTGTTGACAGGCTGCATCACAGTGTGTGTTGACAGGCTGTATCACAGAGTGTGTTGACAGGCTGTATCACAGAGTGTGTTGACAGGCTGTATCACAGTCTGTGTTGACAGGCTGCATCACAGAGTGTGTTGACAGGCTGTATCACAGAGTGTGTTGACAGGCTGTATCACAGTGTGTGTTGACAGGCTGTATCACAGTGTGTGTTGACAGGCTGCATCACAGTCTGTGTTGACAGGCTGCATCACAGAGTGTGTTGACAGGCTGTATCACAGAGTGTGTTGACAGGCTGTATCACAGTGTGTGTTGACAGGCTGTATCACAGTCTGTGTTGACAGGCTGCATCACAGAGTGTGTTGACAGGCTGCATCACAGTGTGTGTTGACAGGCTGTATCACAGTGTGTGTTGACAGGCTGTATCACAGTGTGTGTTGACAGGCTGCATCACAGAGTGTGTTGACAGGCTGCATCACAGTCTGTGTTGACAGGCTGTATCACAGTGTGTGTTGACAGGCTGTATCACAGTGTGTGTTGACAGGCTGTATCACAGTGTGTGTTGACAGGCTGTATCACAGTGTGTGTTGACAGGCTGCATCACAGAGTGTGTTGACAGGCTGCATCACAGTCTGTGTTGACAGGCTGTATCACAGTGTGTGTTGACAGGCTGTATCACAGAGTGTGTTGACAGGCTGTATCACAGTGTGTGTTGACAGGCTGCATCACAGAGTGTGTTGACAGGCTGTATCACAGAGTGTGTTGACAGGCTGTATCACAGTGTGTGTTGACAGGCTGTATCACAGTCTGTGTTGACAGGCTGCATCACAGAGTGTGTTGACAGGCTGTATCACAGAGTGTGTTGACAGGCTGTATCACAGTGTGTGTTGACAGGCTGTATCACAGTGTGTGTTGACAGGCTGCATCACAGTCTGTGTTGACAGGCTGCATCACAGTGTGTGTTGACAGGCTGTATCACAGAGTGTGTTGACAGGCTGTATCACAGAGTGTGTTGACAGGCTGTATCACAGTGTGTGTTGACAGGCTGTATCACAGTGTGTGTTGACAGGCTGTATCACAGTGTGTGTTGACAGGCTGTATCACAGTGTGTGTTGACAGGCTGCATCACAGTGTGTGTTGACAGGCTGTATCACAGAGTGTGTTGACAGGCTGTATCACAGTGTGTGTTGACAGGCTGCATCACAGAGTGTGTTGACAGGCTGTATCACAGTGTGTGTTGACAGGCTGCATCACAGAGTGTGTTGACAGGCTGCATCACAGAGTGTGTTGACAGGCTGCATCACAGTGTGTGTTGACAGGCTGTATCACAGTGTGTGTTGACAGGCTGCATCACAGAGTGTGTTGACAGGCTGCATCACAGTGTGTGTTGACAGGCTGCATCACAGTCTGTGTTGACAGGCTGCATCACAGTGTGTGTTGACAGGCTGTATCACAGAGTGTGTTGACAGGCTGCATCACAGAGTGTGTTGACAGGCTGTATCACAGAGTGTGTTGACAGGCTGTATCACAGTGTGTGTTGACAGGCTGTATCACAGTGTGTGTTGACAGGCTGCATCACAGTGTGTGTTGACAGGCTGCATCACAGAGTGTGTTGACAGGCTGCATCACAGTGTGTGTTGACAGGCTGCATCACAGAGTGTGTTGACAGGCTGCATCACAGAGTGTGTTGACAGGCTGCATCACAGAGTGTGTTGACAGGCTGTATCACAGTGTGTGTTGACAGGCTGTATCACAGTGTGTGTTGACAGGCTGCATCACAGAGTGGTTTGGCAGCCGGACTGCTCAGGACTGCAGACTGCTGCAGAAGTCTCTGACATGCTACTACCACACCTCCATAATATTCACACCACCCGCTGCAACAGGAAAGCCCAGAACATCATGAAGGACACCAGCCACCCTGCTCACGTTCTGTTCTCGCTCCTTCCACCTAGAGACCACTAGTCTGTGAGCTTCTGGACTAGCTGATGTGGCTGTGTGGTGTTGTTAGAGCGCTCAAGGTGCTTGTATATGTAGTGGAGCAGAATTAGTGTGGATCCTGGACCCCCTCTTGGTTCTATGTGCAAACTGACTAGTAAATATCATGATGTGACTAGTAAATATCATAACATGACTAGTAAATATGATGTGACTAGTAAATATCATGATGTGACTAGTATATATCATAACATGATGAGTAAATATAACATGACTAGTAAATATGATGTGACTAGTAAATATCATAACATGACTAGTAAATATCATAATTACTAGTAAATATGACGTGACTAGTAAATATCATAACATGACTAGTAAATATGTGACTAGTAAATATCATGATGTGACTAGTAAATATTATGATGTGACTAGTAAATATCATGACGTGACTAGTAAATATCATGATGTGACTAGTAAATATAACATGACTAGTAAATATGATGTGACTAGTAAATATCATGATGTGACTAATAAATATGACATGACTAGTACATATCATGTGACTAGTAAATATGATGTGAGTAGTGAATATGTCACTAGTAAATACAATATAACTACTAAATATCATAACATGGCTTCTAAATATGCTAACATGACTAGCAAATATCATAGTATAACTAGTAAATACCACAACGTGACTAGTAAATATCATGATGTGACTAGTCAATATTATTATGTGAGTAGTAAATATCATGACTAGTAAGTATGATGTGACTAATAAATATGACCTGACCAGTAAATATCATGTGACTAGTAAATATCATAGTATAACTACTAAATATTATGACTAGTAAATATCATGATGTGACTAGTAAATATTATGTGAATAGTAAATATCATGGCTAGTAAATATCATGATGTGACTTGTAAATATCATAGTAAACTAGAAAACATCATAACATGACTAGAGAATATCATGATGTGACTAGTAAATATCATAACATGACTAGTAAATATCATAGTATAACTAGTAAACATAACATGACTAGTAAATATCGTGATGTGACTAGTAAATATCATAACATGACTAGTAAATATGATGTGAATAGTAAATATAACATGACTAGTGAATATCATGATGTGACTAGTAAACATCATAACATGACTAGTAAATATGTGAATAGTAAATATCATAACATGACTAGTGAATATCATGATATGACTAGTAAATATCATAGTATAACTAGTAAACATCATAACACGACTAGTAAATATCGTGATGTGACTAGTAAATATCCTAACATGACTAGAGAATATCATGATGTGACTAGTAAATATCAGCAGGTGTTAGTTACTGAATGGTACTGATTAACAAAGTAAGTGAGTCAGAGTTAGCCTGTCCTGCTTCTGGACAAATCGACGCTAACTGCTAGCCCATGCAGACCAGCAGTCCCAACAGTCATCCTGGCTGGCCTTTGTTCCCTTGCACAGTGAATTTTTTTGTTGGATATATGTGTTAGTTTAGATATATGTGTTAGTTGGTATGTGTGTTCTTGTAGTGTTTGGATATGTGTTTTGTGTTTGTGTTGCGCTGCTGTGGGTTGGGGGAAACAATATGTCATGACAAATGACAAA